>NC_067495.1:100446453-100615526 GCF_947179515.1 Apodemus sylvaticus | reverse complement strand
AACAAAAAGCCGGACAGTGGTGGTGCATGCCTGTAATCCCACTAGTCTGGGAGGCAGAGGCTGGCAGATTTCTGAGTTCGAGGCCAACCTGGTCTACAGAGTGAGTTCCAGGACAGCCAGGTCTATACAGAGAAACCCTGTCTCGAAAAAAAAAAAAAAAAAAAAAAAAAAAAACAAATCCAAAAAGTGAAGAATGGGTTTTGTTGTGGTTTGAATATGCTTGGCCCAGGGAATGACAGTATTTGGAGGTGTGGCCTTGTTGGAAAAGGTGTGTCACTGTGGGCATGGATTCTAAGACCCTCATCCTAGCTGCCTGGAAGCCAGTGTTCTGCTAGCAGCCTTTAGATGAAGATACAGAACTCTCAACTCCTCTTGTACCATGCCTGCCTGGATGTTGCCATGTTCCTACTTTGGTGATAATGGACTGAACCTCTGAACCTGTAAGGCAACCCTAATTAAATGTTGTCCTTATAAGAGTTACCTTGGTTAATATGTCTGTTCACGGCAGCAAAACCCTAACTAAAACAGTCAAAAACAGTTTGACACAGTCAAAAACTCTGACCCAGAATTGTTCCTATCTAAAAGAACTTCAGGGACAAAAATGAAGAGGAGCCCAAAGGAAAGGAGGTCCAGTGACAGGCCCAACTTAGGATCCAGGTCAGGGGGAGGCTTCAAGGTCTGACACTATTACTGATGCTATGGTGTGCTTACAGACAGGAGCCTAGCATGGCTGTCCTCAGAGAGGCCCAACAAGCAGCTGAGTCAGATGCAGATACTAGGATCCGACCAATGGACAGAAGCTGCTGATACCTGCGGTTGAATTAGGGAAAAGCTGGAAGCAGCTGAGAAGGAGGCCAACCCCATGGAAAGACCAGCAATCTTAACTGACCTGGACCCCCGGGATCTCTCAGACACTGAGCCACCAACCAGGCAGCACACACCCTCCAATATGAGGCCCCAACAACATACAGGCAGAGGACTGACTGGTCTGGCCTCAGTGAGAGAAGCCACACCTAACCCTGGAGAGATTTAAGGCCCCAGGGACTGGGGAGGTCTGGTGGCCTGGGGGGTGGGGACATTCTCTTGGAGAAGAGGGAGGAGATATAGGATGACTAATAGTCAGGGGGCAGACTGGGAGGGGGAATGAAGTCTGGACTGTAAAGAAAGATTAAAAAAATAATAACAAGATCCATGCATGTGTAATTCAAGTCACTACTGGTCCATTATCTTAGAATCCTCATGGGGAAGCATATATATCTGAAAATCTCAGGAAGTCCTAGCAGGGGGAGGAAAACTCTGGCAAAGGCTGTGCTTAAAGACTTGATGAGCTTTTGCTTGTGGAGATGTCTTTGCAAGCTTCAGTTTCTCCAGCAGTTCTGACCGTGGCTTTTTATATTTCCTATGTGCTCCTCCTCTGGGGATAAAGCAACAATGCACACACTATTTGTCAGGCTAAAGGTCACGAAATGTGCCTTCTGACCATAGTTTGCAAAGCTTCTGCTGCTTGTCATGGAATGCTCTTAAGCTCAGCCTGATTTGAGCTATGCTTGTTTCTAAAACGGGGCCCTGGAAACCTGATACTGGACGAACATGGTCTCATTGCCATTGAAAACTGGAATGCTATGCTTAAAAACAAAGTCAATTGTTTTATAAGAGAATTAAACTAGGGGCACCAAAAGCAGTAGCCAAATTTCTGAAACTGGTCATCAAGCTTCCTTTTCTTCTTAGCCTTTTACATTTGAGAATGCAGGCCACTCTCATCCTTGAATTCCTAGCCCAGCAACTTCAGGATACACATTTGTTATTGCTTGATACAGATACACAGCAGAACATGTTACTGTGAATCATCAATGAATCCATAGCTTTAGAAACTGCAACAGCTTAAAGTTCTAGGATGATCTAGTAAGACTGCATAGGTATTGTTATGATCCTACTTTAAGTGAGCTCCCTGACTTCTGAAAGTTTCAGACTTAATAATCAGAGAAACTATTTTAGATCAATGCAATAAAGTATTATTAAAAATATTAATATTGAGAAAATCAACATGATAGACAAAAGCTTAGCTAAACTAACTAACGTGCAGAGAAACAATATCCAAATTAACAAAATCAGAAAAGAAGTGGAGGCATAACAAGACATTGAGGAAATCCAAAAAATCATTAGGTCTTACTTCAAAAACCTGTATGCCCCAAATTTAGAAATTTAAATGAAGTGGATCATTTTCTTGATAGGTACAACTTAACCAAAGTTAAATCAAGATCAGGTAAACAATTTAAATATGCATATAACCCCTAAGTAAATAGAAGTATTCATTAACAATTTCCCAACAAGAACAACAAAGAAGCCCAGGGCCAGATGGTTTTCATAACAGAAGGAATACTGTCAAACTAATTTTTAATTACTCATTTTTTCATATATATGAATAAAATTATATATATGATATATATTTTGGTTTTTTGAGACAGGGTTTCTCTGTGTAGCCCTGGCTGTCCTGGAACTCACTCTGTAGACCAGGCTGGCCTCAAACTCAGAAATCTGCCTGCCTCTGCCTCCCAAGTGCTGGGATTACAGGTGTGTGCCAGGATGCCTGGCTCGTTTACATTTCAAATGATATCCCCATTCCTGGTTTCCCCTCCACAACCCCCCCCAACTCTATACTCTCTCCCCTTTGCATCTATGAGAGTGTTCCTCTAACCACTCACCCACTATCATCCCCCTATGCTGGAGAATCAAGCCTCCACAGGACCAAGGGCCTCCCCTCCCATTGATGCCAGATAAGGCCATCCTTTGTTACATATGTAGTAAGAGTCATGTATCCCCCCATGTGGACTTTTTGGTTGGTGTTTTAGTCCCTGGGAGCTCTGGGTGGTCTGGTTAACTGATGTTGTACTTCCTGTTGGGTTGCAATCCCCTTCAGTGCCTTCAATCTTTCTCCTAGCTCTTCCATTGGGTTTCCTGGGTTCAGTCCAACTGTATCTGCATCTATATTAGTTAGGTGCTGGTAGAGCCTCTCAGGGGACAGTCATACCAAGCTCCTGTCAACAAGTGCTTCTTGGCAGCAGCCATAATGACAGGGTTTGGTGTCTGCAGATGGGATGTATCCCTAGGTAGGTCTCTGTACAGCCTTTCCTTCAGTCTTTGCTCCACTCTATCCCTGCATTTCCTTTAGGTAGGAACCATTATGAGGGATGGAGCCATCCACCCATCTCAAAATTTTCAACACTGTATTTCCTCTGTAAGGACTTCTACCAATTTGCATGTGTTTTCCTGTATTTTTTGAAATGAGCTATGTATATCCTCAATTAAAGTTCTCTATTATCTTCAGAAGATGGGGTTTTAGGTCAGGATTATGCTTTTCAGGTGTATCCATGGCTTGCTGTGGTGGGAGAACTGGGTTTTGATAGTGCCAAAATCCATTGGCTTCTGATGCTTGTGTTCTTGTGTTTGTCTCTCGACATCTGGTTATCTCTTGTGATAACTGGCCTGGGTGTCTGTCTGGAACTTGCCTCCTGTTTCCCTGGTTGCAGTAGATCTCCTGGGAGATCTGCAGACTATGGAGTTGTGAAAGGGTCAGATGTGCAGATCTGTCCCTATGGAGATACAGACTGGAATGGAGATAGGGTTCTCATGGAAGGGAAGGTTACAGAGTCTGCTCAGCTCTGTGGGGGTCCCATCAGGGCAGTTATTTGGGCAGGGGCTCTCATCTGTGCCCCTGGTTGCAGCAGGTCTCCTGGGAGACCTGCAGACTGTGGAGTCATGAGAGGGGCATGCCTGTCTGCCCTGGCAGAGGTGCAGACAGGAAGGCCATTTCTTTTATTATACTAGACTATATCACATACTATTTTAAATGTACTATGCACATAAAGAGAAGGTAGGTGGCCCAGATGTTGGATATTGCTCATGTCTACCATCTCTCTAGTAAAACGGGAAATTCTTGATGCAGTGTTAGAGTCTAGAAGAGAGTTGGGTGAAATAATGTGTAAATGGTTAGGGTCTTATCCATGAGAGAAGAAAAATAATTTATTCAAAAGGTGATAAATTGCCAGATTTTATGTGCTAGATATCTAATTCATTGTCTATTATGTATCATTTATATGTCCTCACCTCACATACATTGAATTGTTCCATTATTACTCCAAGATAAAACCTCTTGATAATTGCATATATTCCATGCAGGTACCCATTAGTTCCTTTCCATAATAAAATGATGCAATTCTTTTTTCACTTCAAATTCTAGACCAGAATGCTCGGTACACTCACATTAATTTAATGTTTTTAGAGTAAGCAAATATGTCCAAGAGGAGTAGATGGCAGGAAATAATCAAACTCAGGGCTGAAATCAACCAAGTAGAAATAAAGAGAACTAGACAGAATCAACAAAACTAGGAGCTGGTTCTTTGAGAAAACCAACACGATAAATAAATCCTTAGGCAAACTAGAGAGCACAGAGACACTATTCAGATTAACAAAATCAGAAATGAAAAGGGAGAGACATAACAACAGAAACTGAGGAAATCCAAAAAATTATCAGCTCCTACTACAAAAGCCTATACTCAAAAAAAAAAACAAAAACAAAAACAAAAAACAAAAACAAAAAAATAAAAACGGGAAAATCTGGATGATATGGTTGATTTTCTAGACAGATACCAAATACCAAAGTTAAATCAGAATCAGATAAACCATCTAAACTGTCCCATAACCCCTAAGTAAAGAGAAGCAGTCATTAAAATTCTTCCAACCAAAAAAAGCCCAGGGCCAAATGGTTTTAGTGCAGAAGTCTATCAGATCTCCAAAGAAGACCTAATACCAATACTTTTCAAACTATTCCACAAAATAGAAACATTAGGAACACTATCCAATTTGTTTTATGAAGCCACAGTTATGCTGATACCAAAACCACACAAAGACCCAACAAAGAGAACTTCAGATCAATGCAAAAAATACACAATACAATTCTTATCAACTGAATCAAAACAATCATTCACCATGATCAAGTAGGCTTCATCCTAGGGATGCAGTAATTGTCCAATATATAGAAATCCATCAGCATTATACATCATATGAACAAACTCAAAGAAAAAAAAACACATGATCATCTCATTAGATGCTGAGAAAGCATTTGGCAAAATCCAATACCCCTTCATGTTAAGAGTCTTGGAAAGATCAGAAATTCAAGGCCCATACATAAACATAATAAAAGAAATATATAGCAAACCAATAGCCAATATCAAACTAAATGAGAGAAACTTGAAGCAATCTCACTAAAATAAGGGACAAGGCTGCCAATATATGTTTATTAGGCCACAATCACCCTGATACCTAAACCACACAAAGACTCAACCAAGAAAGAGAATTTCAGACCAATCACCCTTACAAATATTGATGAATCAAATACTCACAAACTGAATCCAAGAACACATCAAAGACATCAGTCATCATGATCAGTTAGGCTTTGTCACAGAGATGCAGGGGTGGTTCAACATATAAAAATCCATCAATGTGATCTACCATATAAACAAACTCAATGAAAAAATTACATGATCATCTCAGTAGATGCTTAAGAAGCCTTTGGCAAAATCTAACAACCTTCCATGTCAAAAGTCTTGGAGAGATCCGGGATTCAAGGCACAAAGCAATAAACAGCAAGTTGAAAGCCAACATCAAATTAAATGGAAAGACAAAACAATTGCACTGAAATCAATGACAAGACAAAGCTGCTCACTCTAAAACTATTTAACATGGTACTTGAAGTTTTAGCTAGAGCAGTGAGACAGTTATAAAGAGATCAAGGAAATACAAATTGGAAAGGAAGAAATCAAAGCATAACTATTTTCAGATGAAATGATAGTATACATAAGTGATCCCCCACAATTCTACCAAAGAACTCCACCCCTGATAAACGACTTCAGCAAAGTGGCTGAAAACAAAATTACATCAAAGAAATCAGTAGCTCTCCTACATACAAACAACAAATGGACTGAAGAAGACAACACCCTTCACAATAGGCACAAGTAATATAAAATACCTTCATCTAACTCTAACCAAGCAAGTTAAAAACCTGCATGTTAAGAACTTCAAGTCTTTGAAGAAAGAAATTAAACAAGGTAACAGAAGATGTAAAGGTCTCCCATGCTCATAGATCTGTAAGATTAACATAATAAAAATGGCCATCTTACCAAAAGCAATCTACACAGTCAATGCAATTCTAATAAAAATTCCAACACAATTCTTTACTGACCTTGAAAGAATAATACTCAAATTTATATGGAAAACCAAAATAACAATAATAATAACAACAACAACAACAACAACAACAACCAGAATAGCTAAAATAATCCTGGCATTGGATTAAAAAATAGGTCAGCTGGGCAGTGGTGGTGCAAACCTTTAATGCCAGCACTTGGGAGGCAGAGGCAGGTGGATTTCTGAGTTCGAGGCCAGCCTGGTCTACAGAGTGAGTTCCAGGACAGCCAGGGATATACAGAGAAACCCTGTCTCGAGCCTCCCCCCCCCAAAAAAAATAGACAGGTTGATCAATGGCATTGAATCAAAGATCCAGAAATAAACTCATATACCTACAGACACTTAACTTTTGACAAAGAAGTCAAGACCCTCCTGTGAAAAAAAGAAAGTATCTTCAACAAATGGTGCTAGTCTAACTGGATGTCTGTGTATAGAATAATATAAATAGATTCATATCTATCACTCTGCAGAAAACTCAAGTCCAAGTGTATCAATCAACTCAATTTATAACCAAATACACCAAATCTGATAGAAAAGAAAGCAAGGAATAACCTTGAATACATTGGTATAGAGACAACTTCCTGAAAAGAACACCAACAGCTCAGGAACTTAGATCAACAAACAATAAGTGGGTAAGACAAAGGATATCATCAAAACAACAAAATAGCAGCCTAGAGAATGCGAAAAGATCTTCATCAGCCCCACATCCGACTGTGGGCTAATGTTCAAAATATGTAAAGAACTCAGGAAACTAGACAACAACAAACCAAATAACAAAATTAAAAATGGGGTACAGATCTAAACAAAATTCCTGACAGAGGGATCTCCAATAGCCTAGAAGCACATAAAAAACATTCATCATCCTTAGTCATCAGAGAAATGTAAATCAAAATGAATCTGAGATTCCACCTTATACCCATCAAATTAGCTAAGATCAAAAACTCAAGAGACAGCACATGCTATCAAAGATATGGAGCAAGGAAACAGTCCTTCCATTTCTGGTGGAGTGCAAACTTGTACAACCACTCTGGAAATCAATTTGGCAGTTTCTCAGAGAATTGTAAATAGTTGTACCTCAAGAACCATGTATATCACTCTTGGGCATATACCCAAAGTACGTTCCCAGAAACAACAAGAACACTTGCCCAACTATGTTCATAGCAATTTTATTCTTAATAGGCAGAAACTGAAAACAACCTAAATGTCCCTCAACTGAAGAAAGGATAAAGAAAATGTGGTACATTTCCACAATGGAATATTTCTTAACTGTTGAAAACTGGTATTGTGAAGTTTACAGGCATATGGATAGAACTAAAAAAGATCATTCCAAGTAAAGTAACTCAGACCAAGAAAGACAAATATGGAAAATATTCCCTTATAAGTGGTTATTACCATAAAGTAGAACATAGCTATCCTACACTCCATAGACCCAAAGAAGCTAAGTAACAAGGACGGCTCCGGGGCAGGGGAGTTGACACTTGAATTTCACTGAGAAGGGCAAGTAGAAGAGTCATCCAAAGTGGACTGATGGTGGGAACTTGGTGGGGAAGGGCATGTGGAGGGAAGCAAGAGGGATCAAGTCAGGCGAGGACAGAGGGAAAGAGTATGGTGAGAACTGGTGAGGGGGGCATCTCTGGGACAAACTAGAAGCCCAGGATAATGAGAACTCTGAGGAATGAAAACTATGAGGGTGAGCCTAGCTAAAATTCCTAGCAATGGGGAATATGAAACTTGAACTAAACATCTCCAGTAACCAGGGAAGGCTTCCAATGAGGGACTGGGACACTAATGCAGCCACAAAACCTTGTACTCACAATTTGTCCTGCCTACAAGATGTGTAGGGGTAAAGATGAATCAGAAACTAAGGGACTAGAATACCAATGACCCACCCAGCTTGAGACCCCTGTCATAAGAGGGAGCCCACCCCTGAGATGATTAATCATATTCTTCTGTACTGACAGACAGGAGCCTAGCACAACTGTCATCTGAGAGAGTTCATCCAACCACTGATGGAAACAGATACAGAGACCCATAGCCAAACACTAGGTGGATCTTGGGGAATCCTTTGGAAGAGGGGAGAAAGGATCAAAGGAGACAGAGAGGTCAAGGACACATAGCGGTTCATAGAGACTCAACCAACAACCAGAGAGCATACAAAGGACTGACTTAGGGCTTTGCACACATGTAGCAGTTGTGCAGCTGAATCTTCATATGTGGGACTCCTAACATCCTGAGTTCTCTGATTCTGTTTCCTGCCTTTGGTTCCCTTTCTCCTAACTGAGCTGTGTTGCTTAGCCACAATTAGAGAAGATGGGCCTAGTCCTTCTGCAACTTGATATGTCAAGGCTAGTTGATATCCATGGGAAGATTCCCCTTCTCTGTGGTGAAATGGAGAATTGGAGCAGTTGGGGAAAGGAGAGGAGGGGAGACTGGGAGGAGAGAAGGGAGGAACAACTGTGATTGGGATGTAAATTAATCAATAAAAATTAAAATGCTTACAAAATAACCCAATTCTCTCTGTCTCTGTTTCTCTGTCTCTGTCTCTTTGTGGTGTGTGTTTGTGTGTATGTGTGTGTGTGTGTGTGTATGTGTGTGTGTGTGTGCATGTATGATTTGCATAAAAAAAGAACTATGAAAAATCACATACTTTGGGGGAGCTGAGTTTATGAGTTTATTCTAGATTGATAATAATCCTTTGGATTAAAAAACAGAACATAATTTCCAATGTACTATTTTGTATTACTGAGGTAATGCTCCAATTGTAAAGAATCAACAGAGCATAATTAGAAAGATCTGAGGCTCAATTGCTGAGTGAATACTTATTGAAGCAAAGGTATTTTGACAGATTATAAAACAGACAAAATTCAGTTTTACAAGATAATAAGATGGATTCCAGAAAGTATATATAGTGAATATGATATTGATTCTATGAGGCATTTTCACAAAATAGTATAAAAATGGTTTCAAAGAGATGCTCAGCAGGAGAAAGCAGAAGTTTATCAATAACGGGCCATGACAAACAAACCAATTCCTTTCTTGTTTTGAAAGGTGTAATCACAAGGCTTGAGGGTAGTCCCCAGTAAATCACACATCCATCTTCTCTTCTCACATTTTCTAATATCTGGCCTTGTGTGATCAAAAGAATATGAGGGGTCATAGTAATGCATGACTTGGAAAATCAGGTCACAATAATGTGTAAAATCTTCTAGATCATGCAATGTAGAGGGAGCCATTCTCTAAACCTCAGAGATATTGAGGTTTGCCATGTGGTGAGATCTATGGCCAAGAGCCATCACCATGTTGCTGTGAATATACCAGTTTGCAAAAAGGTTTTAAATTTCGATTGAAGTAAATATAATAACTAATATTCAAAAGTAACATAACAAACTGTTCAAACAAAACGACCCTGAGATTCCTCCTTACACCAATCAGAAAGGCCTTAAGACCAATACCTCAGCCTGACAACACATGTTGGCAAGGTTGTGGAGAAAGAGGAACACTTCTCCATTGCTGATGAGATTGCAAGCTGGTACAACCACTCTGGAAACCAGTTTGGAGGTTCCTCAAAAAGTTGGAAATATATCAACCTGAAGGTCCAACAGTTCCAATCTTGGGAATATACACAAAAGATGCCCCAGCAGGCCGTGTGTTCCACTCTGTTCATAGCGGCCATGTTTGTGGTAGCCAGAAGTTGGAAACAACCCAGATGTCCTACAACAGAAGAATTGATACAGAAAATGTAGTTCATTTACACAATGGAATACTACTCAGCTATTAAGAATGAGGACATCCTGAGTTTTGCAGGCAAATGGATAGAACTAGAAAATATCCTGAGTGAAATAACTCAGACCCAAAAGGACATGCATGGTATGTACTCACTAATAAGTGGATGTTAGCCAAAAAAAAAAAAAAAAAATACAGAATACCCAAGATACAGTCCACAGAATTCAAAAAATGAATTTTTTGGGTCAACAAGCTGAAGGGCCCAAGTGAGGACGCCTCAGTCCCACTTGGGAGGGAGAAGAAAGCAATTACAAGTGGAGAGGTACCACAAGGGGGAGGGAGGGAGGGACCTGGAAGGGAAAGGGGATGGGGGCAGGGAAAGGAGAACCTGATTTGGTATTGGGTTGGGGAAAAGGACTGAAGCCCTGAGCAGAAAGAATAGAAACAGGCAACCTTAGGAGGTAGGAGGTGGGAGGACCCTCCAGAATGTACCAGAGACCAGGGAGGTGAGAGACTCTCAAGACTCAAAGGGAGGGACCTTAGATGAAATGCCCTACATTGGGGAGAGGAAACTTGTAGAACCCACCTGCAGCAGAAACACTGGGCATCACAGGGTTGCCATTCCACAGTCAAAACTTTGACCCATAATTGTTCCTGTCTGAAAGAACTGCAGGGATGGAAATGGAGAGGAACCTGAGGAAAAGGAGGTCCAGTGACAGGCCCAAAGTGGGATCCAGCTCAAGGGGAGGCCCCAAGGCCTGACACTATTACTGAGGCTATGGTGTGCTCACAAAAAGGGACCTAGCATGACTGCACTCTGGAAGACCCAACAGGTAGCTGGAAAAGAAATACCCAACAAGCAGCTGAAAGTGTCAGAAGCAGATAATTACACCCAACCAATGGACAGAAGCAGCTGACCCCCGTGGTTGAATTAGGAAAAAGCTGGAAGAAGCTGAGGAGGAGGCTGACCCTGTAGGAGGACCAGCAGTCTCAACTAACCTGAACTCAGGAGAGATCTCTCAGATACTGGACCACCAACCAGGCAGAGTACACCAGCTGATATGATGCCCCCAACACATATACAACAGAAGACTGCTGGGTCTGAATTTAGTCAGAGAAGATGTGCTTAACCCCTAAGAAACTAGAGGCACCAGGGAGTTTAGAGGTCTGGTAGGGTGGGGGTGGGGGGTGGGGACATCCTGATGGAGACAAGGGGTGGGGAGGAGGTATGGAATGCGGAACAGTCGGAGGGTGGATTGGGAGGAGAATAAAATATGGAGTGTAAAAAGAGAAAAGAAAAGAACATGTTCCCAAATTTCTGACCTGTACAAAACATGAGAGAGAAAAAATTATTTTTCAAGAAATTAATCTTAGGTATGGCATATTATGAAGCATTAAATAACTAGTTGAATAGGTTACTTATCAAGTGGACCATTATACATACATACATATGTACATACATACCCACATATATATATATATATGTGTGTGTGTGTGTATGATACATTGTTCAATAAAATAGAATAATATAATAAAATAAACATAAATGAGCACATTCAAGGAAAGTTAACATTTCTTTAACAAAGGAAAAACAATTTAATAGAAGGAAATAAACCAATGGAGAATGACATAAACTTAGAATATTGATGCAAAAATAAGAAGGGTTGGAGAGATGGCTCTGTGGTTAAGAGCAGGTAGTACTGTCCTTCCACTGGATCTGAGTTTAGTTCTTGACACACTACCTCACAACTGCCTGTAATTCTAGCTCCAGAGTGATCTGATGTCTTCTTTTGGTCTTAGGCATACACTAAGACACACATAAATAAAGGTAAAACAAACCTGTGAAATGTTATTCTTGGAGACATCAAACATTTCAGAGTACTGCCATTGAAAAGAACTTTTCAAATGTTTGAAAATATTCTGTATCTATATTATACAACCATGATAACTAGCAGAAGCTTGTGGTCAAGTGTTTAGAATGCTAGAAAATAAGAGTTAAAATTAAATTATTTTTTTGTTTTAAGATAAAATTAAATCTATATGGACACATAGAGATAGTAATCTCAATTTAAGATATTAGGTGTGCTAAACATTACCAAAAGGGAAGGAAAATCTTAAGCAGATCTATTTTAAAAGGAATATGGAGCAGATTCTTTTTCCTTGCCTCATGATTCAACTTATTCATTGATGTTTTAGGTGGGAACATGAAAGGCATGGATATAACTTTTCTTGATGAACCCAAAGTTGGCAGAATTACTTACTCACTTAGAGATTTATGTATGTGGTCAGAGAGAGAAGGGAGTATAGCTAGAGAAGTGATCAGCCTGAGTCATGAGGCAGTCTTTAGTGTTAGTTCAAAAGAAAGGGACCCAAAGCCAAAACAGGTTTAGAGGAGAGAGGCAATAAATTGGGTCTAGGTTTGGGAGGCAGTGAGGCAGAAAATATGAGAAGATAAAACTAGAGATGAGACCGAGGATGACAGGGAACTGGAATGATGAATTAGCAAGGGGTTGGGAAAGGGAGGCAGGGAGCAGATTGAAATGGAGTAAGGAATAAATGCAGAGGAGGGGCAGTTCGTGCTGGCTCTCCATTCCTTGTTCTTCCTATTTCCTCCATCCACCATGGTTCAAATGTTCTCTGGGCTTTAGCTGGTACATCAAAACTGCAGGTCCACTGGGCAGTGGTGGCGCATACCTTTAATACTAGCACTTGGGAGGCAGAGTCATAGGCAGGCAGATTTCTGAGTTGGAGGCCTGGCTGTCCTGAAAATACAGAGTGGGTTTCAGGACAGCCAGGGCTATACAGAGAAACCCTGTCTCGAAAAACCAAAAAACCAAAAATTGAAAAACAAAACAAAAACAACAAAAAACAAAACAAAACAACAACCAAAGCCTGCAGGTCCCCTTTGAAGAGAACTGTACCTTGCAAGGGCCTAGACTTGTTGTTTTATACCAACACAATTATATTTTACAGAGATATGAGAAAAATCTTTAAGTTGAGGTTAGAGAACAAGTCCAGAAAGATAGAATTTTAGAGATGCAATATAAACAGGTAGTATTAATTTCGTGTTACACAGGCCAATAAATTGCTCCCAAACCTATGAAAACCAATCTTAGGATGAGTCACTATTTCAGAGAGTTACATTTTAAGGAAGCATAGCAGGCTCTTAACTAAGAAAAGATGCTGAGTAATTTTTGATATCAAGTCTTTGGATATGACTGGTTGCAGTTTGAAAAGAAGGAAGACTTGTGGAATGCATAGAAGCTGTCCTTGGCTGATTTTAGTGGGAAGTCATAAAGTAAAAGAATGAACACACAAGTGTTTATAAACAGGTGAAATTTGGAGCAATTAAAAGGGGAAAATTTCTCCCAATTGCTACTCTAAATAATTGTTTTCCGAAGAACACATATTCTAAAACTGGAAATACTTTGTGCAGAAACTAGATTAACATCTAGTTTAAAGACAAAGCCAAACTAAAGTAACTGTGTCTTTCTGATGGTTTGGAACCTAGGCTGCTATTGTTCTTTTGTGTGTGTGTTTCACAGTGTGGTTTGGGCTGTTTATTCAGAGGTCACTGCAATTCTATTTCTAATGCCAGGGCATGTACTATCCTTACTTAAGTCACACCCAGGAGACTACATTTTATGTAGGGTCACAGAACAAATGCTACACTGGGCTAGAGTGAAGAGGCATAACTGGCTATTTATATATATGGAGCAAGCACCAAGCAATGCAGACATCGCCACCACTCCTTTCCTCTCCCCTTAACCTCCTCCCACTTCAAGGCATCACTATCCTCTCAACACAGTCTGCAAATGTCTACTTTGGTCTTTTCTGTTTTGCTCTTTGGAATATGTAACAGCAAAGAGAGCCTTCAAGATCAGCTAGTGCAAATGGGAGGGAGGTGGGTAGTGATTTACCTTTGGAAATGTGTCTAAATGGTTGTGCTACAAGTCCAAACTTAAGTTATAGGGCATCTTGTTGATTCGTTATCTTTGACTTCTTATTCTGAGAGCAATGCTTGCCCAATCTGATAGTCATTTTCCTTCGTAGTGGTGGTATTCTTTTAGACTTTTCCAGCTATACTTTTCATGGCCATATCTACTTTTATTGATTTTCAAACACATTAAATCATACAAGAAAGTATAAAGAAAATGGTAGTTTCCTCTGGTCCTCATCTTTTCTCACTGAGATAATAAACATTAAAGGCTTGGGGATTTCATTTCCATAGCTTTACTTTTTATTACACTAATATACTACAAAAATATACAAAAATATCTTACTAACCTGCAGTTTGCAAGATTAGGAGAATATGAATATACTATATTTGTTATCAGTAATTTCTCCTGTTTCATATAAATTGATATCAAAGTAATATTTTTAAAATACAAGAAAAGATTGATAGTTTTGATTATATTGAAAATTAAACTACTGAGTGTACATGAAAAAAATCTGTAACACATATGACCAATCTTTAATATCTGTAGTAGACAAGAATGTTTACAAATTAACAGAGAAAATAAACTGCTCAATGTAAATGTACAGATTTAGAAATTGACAATACATAAATGAGAAACAATTTAGCTTCATTAATAGTCATGGAAATATAAAGAAAAAGCCCATTTTACTCAAAGAATTAAAGAAATAGCAAAACCTCATTTTAAAGCACATTGAAGCAAGACTGCATAGAAGTATAGATAAACAACAAGAACAACAACAGAACCTTGGCCTAATCTTTAGACAGATATTCCCAGTCTCTGTAAAGTAGACATCCCAGGTAACAAAATTTACTGTGCACTTAAAAACATTTATAAACTCTTATGACTAGGTATTTTTTAGTATAGAATAGAGTTTATTTAGGGCATGGGGAGGGGAGTTAAAAGGGTAGTAGAGGCAGAGAAAGGCAGAGAGGAGAAGAGAGTAGAGAAGTAGAGGCCGGCCATGACCACGTGGGGGTGGGGGAGAAGAGAAGTAAGCAGGAAACAGGAGTAAGAGCACTAGGTATTTTCAATACAGATCATACATATATAATTTTACTCTTTTTTTATTTTCACTTAAAAATTTGATGGATATTTTACTAGATAATCTGCCAAAATTCAGCTCTTTGTTTTTTAATAGCTACATTATATTCCACAACCTAAGTCTTTCATAAGATATTCAAATTATTCATGGGTTTTGAAGTACTTTTCAATTTTTAAAATGCTCATTCATTTAACTTTTTATTTAAAAGTTTTTTACATTTTAATTAAAATATAATTTTATCAATTCCTCCTTCCTTTTTCTTCCTCTAGCTCCCCCATGTCCCTTCTTGCAACTGCTCCCATGCCCCCACTCTCAAATTGAAAGCCTCTTTTTTTGTGCTTACATACACATGTATATTATATATTGCATAAATATAGTATAACAACTTACCAAATCCATATGTGTTGTTTGTATGTTCATGTCGTTAGGGAAGACAATTTTGTATTAGATAAGCAATCAGGGGTTTGACCATGGAGAAGATTAATTCTCCCTCTCTAGAAACTCATTACCTACTTGCAGTTCTTTGTCTAGAGACAGGATGCCAGGAGATTTTCTTCCTTTTGCAGTAGCATGTCCTTCTTGGTCACTGTTCTATAGCTGCAAATTGACATCATGATCAAAGCAACACTTATAAATGAAAATATTTAATTATGGGATTTATAGTGACAATTCTAGAAATTTAGTTTCTTTAAAAAAAAGACACAGAAATATTGTGAGAATATGGTTTTATTTGAACCCCAGGTATGGGGATAGGTAGCAGCTGACTCTGATTTACCTTGTGTTCTTGCAGAGGAATGGTTTTGCAAGCTGCCCATAGTATCTGCAATTGTGTGATGTCTGGAATTCTTAGACATTTTCAGAGGGTATATAAATGCTAGATCCCTGATAGGTAGTGTTGGTGGTTATTGGTTATTGTTGGTAGTGGTGGTAGTGGTGGTAGTGGTGGTGGTGGTGGTGGTGGTAGTGGCGGTTTGTTAGTAGTTGTGTTCAAATTAAAACAAGGCAAAGAAATTAAATTCAAAGATTTCTTTCTCTTTTCTCTTCTTTCTTTCCTATCTAATGATGGGGGTGAAACCAGGGGATAAAGGCTGGGAAAAACAAGAACCAACAAAGTAGCAAAGAGCAGCTACATGACTTGCTTAGTGTTTCAAAGATTATTACCATCATTACAGGGAGCATGGCAGCACATATGGTGGTACACATGGCATTTGAGTAGAAGCTGAGAGTTACATCCTGATCTGTAGATAGAGATTGGAAGAAGCAATAGAACTGGTATGATCTTTTTGAAACCTTTAAGCCCATCTCCAGTGACATACTTCCTCTAACAAGGCCAAACCTCTTAATCCTTCTTAAATAGAGGCACTCCCTGGTGACTGCAAGCATTCAAATACATGAGCCTATTGGGCCAATTCTTATTCAAACCACCACAATGTTTATTGATATTGTCGTTATTCAGGTATTGTTTATGGAGTCATTTCTATGAAAAGCTGTCTCACAGCAGGCCTCCTGGTTCTGGCTCTTACATTCTTTTTGCTGCCTCTTACCAGATGTTCACTGAGCCATAGATTTAGTAGTTTTGCTGCTGGTCTATCTATTGGGATTGAGTTTAGAAAAATCTCTTGATCTTTTTATTGAGAACAGTTGTAGATTTATGTAATAGTCTCAATTTGGTGTATAAAGAAGTTCTTTGATGAGGAGTGATAGCTACACTTATCTGTGGGTAATAAGATTTGGAATATACTTACAGAATTTTGTTCATTTAGCAAAGTTGTAATACATTCTCTTCTAAGATACATGGCCTCCCTAGACCCAAGCATCTGGCTATAATTTTAGTATCAGGAATGACTTCCCTCCTGTACAAGCTGTTGGTTACCATCAACATGGTAGTGCCACCACTGACCTTTACAAATGCCTTGTCACACTTGTTATTGTTATGGTTCATAGGTGTCCCAGATCAGTAGGCTTATTAATTTCTTCCATCCATTGACAGTTGCAAAGAACTTTCTGCTGCTACAGAAGCTAGATTGCAGAAAGAAGGATTTCATGTTAGATCCATCTTGAATAACCAAAATCCCACACCTTACATGTCCTACATTTTCATCAATAGTGGCTTACTTTAAAATTCTATGTGGAATTTAAGGGCAACAGAAATAGCCTATATTGTTCTAGGAGTCATTTGGACTACCCTGACCAAAAATATGAAAGAACGTTTCTAGTGACTAGTATGGGTCATTTTTTTTAGTCTGTGGGGAATGTTTTCAGCCTAAGTAGCATAACTTCCATTAAGATATTAAGATATTAAAGACTTTTTCTATTGAGAACTCTGTTTAGCACCCCAGCTCATTTTTATAATTTGGGTGATTCGTTTCCTGGACTCTTTGATTTTAGAGGTCTTTGTGTATTTTGAATATTTATTCTCTTCAAATGTGTAGCTAGCAAAGATTCTCTCCAACTCTGTGGATTTCTTCATCACTGGATAAATTGTTTCCTTTGCTCTACAGAAGCTTTTTAGCTTCATGAGGTCCAACATGTAAATTGCTGGCTTTAATTCCTGGGTAAATGTAGTTCTATTCAGAAAGTCTTCTCCTATCACTATTTTTGGGGTATTTTCTATGTTTTCTTCATATATATATATGAAGAAATATATATATATATATTGCTAAATAAATTTCTGAATACTTGATGTTTATAAAAAAATATTATAGCTTAAATAATTTGCTCTGACAGATATACCTCCCTTTCTTTTATATTTCAATGCTGTTTTTCTCCTGTGCAAAAACACACCTGATTATAAAGAATGTGTTTTTAACAAACTGGTATGGTTAATTTGTATTTTAAACTAAAACCAACAGAAAAAATACTTTTCTCAAGGGCTTATGCCTTAATGTAGTACAATGGTCTTCATTTGTTTCCCTTATGTTTGGGTTTATTGTAAAGGTGACAACAATAAAAAAAGACGCTTAAATAATGAGGGAGACAGAGCCCCAACTGGCCATTTATCACCAAATGAAGCTTTCATTACTTGGATTGGGTTACATGTGGTTGAGTTGTTGGTGAAAAGGGTTGCATGGAAATCGCCAAACAACCCAGGCTATTACTAATATAACAAGCTTCTCTTCATGAACTGAAAACAAGGGTCTCAATGGTAAAGATAATACCTGCACATCTCATTGACATGACGTAGTCAAGTAGATGCTGTCATAGAGACATCACCCATACATTTTGGCATCTTAAGTATAGGAAGGTACTCTACATGTTTCCAGAAGAAAAAACATAAATGCCAAGTCACCTGCAAATCTCTTGCTCTATAACAGTGTCCTGCCAGCAAAATATGCTGGAGCAATGGTGACAAAAATTTTGTGGGAGTAACCAACCAATCAATATTGGATTTGACTTACGGCCCACTCCATGAGATGGAACCCATACCTGATACTGCTTGAGTGGCCAAGAACAAGAGACTAGGTAACCAATGGATCTAGGCTAAAATCAAATACTTCTGGTCTAAAACAGTAAGAAAGCAATAGCAATAGCAGCAACAGCAAAATTAATGATAAAGTGACTCCTAATCATAATCCACTACACATACTGACTAATAAACCATCATCAGAGAAGCTTCCTCCTGCAGTAGATGGCAACAAATATAGAGATCCACAGCCAGACAACACACAAACACACACACATATCACACAAAACAGAGAGAGGGAGAGAGACAGAGACAGAGAGACACAGAGAGATAGAGACAGAAAACTTGGAAAACACTCAGCTGTAAATAGAATATTTCCTTCAAATCTTTTTTCTCAGAACCCAGGAGGAACCATAGAACAGGAAGCAGAAAGACTATAAGAACAAGAGTTTCCACCAAGAACACAAGACCCTGTAATTCAACAGGAGTAAAGACTGAAACAGAGTGCACACAGTCTATAAGGATCTACAAGGGGATTCATAGTTCTGTGTATATTTTGGTTTTCACATTAGTGGTTTTTATGGGACTTCTGAGAGTGTGAATGAATGGGTCTCTAATTCTTGTGCCTTCTCTTGAGCTCTTTCCCTTATTTTGGTTTGTCTTGTCCAACTCCAAAGTGATAGTTTGTTTTGTTTTATTTTATATTGGAGTATTTTAATATCTTTTTGCAGCCTGTTCTTTTCTAAGGGAAGGCAGGAGGGTTAAAGGAATGGACAATTATAATCAGGATGTATAATGTGAGAAAAGAATCTATTTTCAATGAAGGGAGAGAAAAGAAAGAAAAGAAAAGAAAAGAAAAGAAAAGAAAAAGGAAAGGAAAGGAAAGGAAAGGAAAGGAAAGGAAAGGAAAGGAAAAGAAATGAGGTATATCCCAAAGCTTCACATTTGTTCCATTTTTATCTAACTTCAGAATTCTTCCTTTCAGCTAGGTCTATTGCATGTAACAGACTGAAAAGACTTTCACTTAACACAAAGTTGATGTCACCACTTTTGTACATGATCCAGTCAACTCAAATGAGAATTATCATTTTTGTATGGAGCAATTCTATCAGCAGCTTACTTATAGACCATTTTCATGATGAATTGATTGTAATTATTGGACAGTTTTTCAAATTTTAGGCAAGATTTCTGTCAAAGTCATTTTATCAAAACCAATAGAACTGCCATTTAGGACTACTTACTTGTCCAGCCTTAAAAGCCTTTTCTTTCTAATCGATAGAATATCATTTGTGATAATTAATCTTAATTATTTAATGCTTAAAAGATGACTGGTCCTGTGTTAGTGTATTTTTATTTATCTCATTTGAATCATGTAGGAGTACTATTAAAGGCTCTGCTTTTCATTTAAGAAAACTCATCTTAGATCTAATTCTGTGAAACTGCATAGACATTGTCTTTTATGTCAGGGGTCAGCAAACTTTTTTGACACACGGTCAGATAGTAAAAATGTTATGCTTTCCAGGCAATATAGTCTTTATTGCAACTAATTAACTATGTCATTGTAGCCCCAAAGTCACCTGCAATAATTCATAAGTAAATAAACCTAACTGCTCATGTGGAACTTTTTGCAGACACTGAAATTTGAATGTCACAGTATTTTTCCTGTACTGAAATATTATTCTTATTTTTTTAACCACTTAAAATGTAAAGCCATTTTTAGCTAGTGGATCATAGAAAAACAGGTGGTGGCCAGATTTAGTGTGTGGGGCCATAATTTCCCAGCCACTGGTCTATGACATCTTAAAGTTTGCAGAATATATACAAACCATAAACCTAATGAACTTCATTGAACATCATACTTTTTTCTTAATAACTCAATATATGTCATTCATTCAGTCACATATCTAAGCCTTTTTTGAAGCTACTTTTTTCTATTCAATGCCATATATGTGCTGATTTCATCTGGCAGAAGCTAATCCCTTTCTAAGTATTAAGCATTCACTGAACAAGAATGTATTATTGGATATTTTTTTTTAAAAACCTGGCTCGTCTTTATTTCTCACACTATGCCAAAGTTTTGCCCACTTTGCCAACACTTGTTGTATAATATATTCATCCTCCAACAGCTGGGGGGCATCCTTTATAAAACAATTAATATGTCTTATAAAAATATCAAATATGTGGTTTTTTAATGTTAAAGTGATTGAAGGATTTTATGATTGTTAATGATTTCAACAATGGGAAACTTTACTAAAAAGCTCTGAGCAATGTGTGCCAAGAGATGTTCTATTTCCTATTCCTCTTAATCTCTTTAAACATTATTATTTGTCCTGAATTTTTCTACTCAAAGATCTAGGGCAGCAAAGGCCTTTATTCTCTCGGCTAGTACCTTACTCATAGGAGGTACTCACTTGTTAGACTCACTGAGTTTCTTTGTTTCCTTGCCTATTATTACTACCATGAATGACACTTCCAAATATTGTTTAAGTACAACACAAATTAATGTGTTCCTATTTACATTTTAAAACTTTATTTCTTTATTTTGAGTGTGCTATAATATATTCTGATCAGATTATTTCACTTTTATCAACTCCTCCCAAATCACCTCACCCAACCTACAAACTCAACTTTATATTCTTTCTCTTTTTTTTCAACTTTTCTTTTACAGTCCACTCTTTGCCCTGCTCCAGTCTGCCCTCCCATAGTTTTTCATCCCATTCCTCCTCATCCTGTCTCCAAGTGGATGTTCCCCTCCGTCCTCCAGCAGGCCTCCCCATTATCTGGGGCCTCAAGTGTCTGGAGGTTAGGTGCATCTTCTCCCACTGAGGCCAGACCAGTCTATCCTTTGCTGTATATGTGTCAGGGACCTCATATCAACTTGAGTATGCTGCCTTGTTGGTGGCTCAGTGTCTGAGAGATCTCATGAGGCTGGGTAATTTGACACTGCTGATCTTCCTATAAGGTCACCCTCCTCCTCAGCTTCTTCTAGCCTTTCCCTAATTCAACCATAAAGGTCCCAGACTTCAGTCCAATGGTTGGGTGTAGGTATCTGCATCTGTTTCAGTCAGTTGCTTGTTGGGTCTTTCAGAGGACAGCCATGCTAGGATCCTGTCTATAAGCACACCAGTAATTACTGACACATCAGTAATAGTGTCAGGCCTTGGAGCCTCCCCTTGAGATGGATCCCAACTTGGGCCTTTTCCTCCATCTCTTCTCCATGTTTGTCCCTGTAGTTATTTTAGACAGGAACAATTCTGAAACAGAATTTTTGACTGTGGAATGTCAATTCCATTCCTCCACTTGATGCCTTGTTTTTCTACTGGAGGTAGACTCTACAAGTTCCCTCTCCTCACTGTTGGGCATTTCATCTAAGATCCCTTGGTCCCTGAGAGTCTCTCACCTATCTCCTACCTCCTGAGGTGGCCTGCTTCCATTCTTTCTGCTGTTTCTCAGGGCTTCTCTCCTGTCTTCCTGCACCCATACCTGATAATATTCCCCCTTTCCCCTCCCCTTACCATTTCCCAACTAGGTCCCTTCCTCCTATGATTGTTTACTTCTCCCTCCATCCTTATTTGGGACCTTCTGAAAGTTTACCTTCTTGAGTTCGGTGGATTGTATCCTATTTATTCTATACTTTTTTGGCTAACATCCACTTATTAGTGAGAACATACCATGCATGTCCTTTGAGATTAAGTGCCTTGCCAGGACCCTACCAAGCTTTGGATGAGTAGGAAGATAGAAGTGGTTTCCTAAGTTTGTTGTTGGTCAAGAAAATGTGTAGTTGCCCAAAAAACCCCTTCTCCAAGTTGATAATTTGGAAGATGCCTTAAGCTAATATATATGCTTTGAGAATTGTAGCTTGCCTACTGCTACGCTCTCACAGCAGCAAAGAAGCAAGTATTTCCCAGTATGAAGGACTGAGTTTTATATTCTATGCACATTAAAAAAAAATAATTATGGGGAAGAAGGTAAAGAAGATTGCAGCTTTGGATATATTTTCTCTGGTGATGTGCATCTTTCACTATGTTCTAGAATTTCAGACATTAGCACTATCATTGGCCCTGTGATAAAAGCTAGTCTTACTTCACAAAAGAGAGTTCGTTCCTAATTCAATAAAAATCCTTTCATCACCAACTTAAAATAAGTTCAAGCACAGGGCTTACCAGTGGTAGTAAAATAGCATTTTTCCAAGATCATGTCTATGATCTTGGAAAAAAATAGAAAAAAAGAAACATAAAATTCCAACTTCTGGGTTGACAAGATAGTCAAGAAACATTATTTGACACAAGTAGAATATAGAGGATACTCCTTGCATTTCTCTTTTGTCAGGGGAAATGCTGTTTTCAAGGGGGATGTAAGAAGACAGTGATTCCATGAGTCTCCTCTGGAGAGAGAAATTGTACTGTTGGTGAGAGGGTAAAATGATTAACCTTCAACTCCTGTAGGGGGTGGTTTTGATGTTTTGATCGGGAGTCTGTATGGGAATCCTGAAGGTCCTGTTCCCCAGTTAGTTCTTGATCCATCAATAAAGATGCCAGTGCCTAATGAGCCTGGGCAGGAGGGGGGGTGGGGGGAATAGGCAGAACTTTTTGGTTCCCACAGGTAGGCTAAGAGACACAGAGGAGGAAGAGAGATTATTCACCATGCTTTGGAGGGAGAAAAGGTGAGATCTTGGGTGGAGTGGCCATAGGGCACTTGCTTCCCCATGCAGGAGATTAGAAACTCAACTTAGCAGAGGGCAGTTTTGGGTTGCTGAACAAGGAGAAGGTAACTGAGCAACTAAAGTTGGGGACAGACTTAAGGTGCTAAGTTGGGAGTAAAAAGAAGGGCTCAAGATAGCCAAAGAAGGCTTAAAAGAGTCCAGCAACTGAGCCAATAAGACAGGTTAAAAAATAAGCTAATGTGTGTGTGTCTTTCAACTACATATCTAAGGGAACCTGAGTGGGGCTGGTAGTATGGTCTTCTTGGAGCTTAAATCAGCATAGAAAAACACTCGCTACAATTGGTACCTAATGTGGGGTAAGAACCCACAATTAATTTAGGAATTGTCAGGGGTATAAACAAATGCAAATGATAAAAGTTTAGGAAGAGGGGAAAATTCGTTTCTCAGCAAGCAGAGCTGAGTCATGTGGCTCCAGCACATGAAACTGGAACAAAGAACATAGCCACCAGTGCGGAGATTTGCCACAGGCACTTTTAAAAGAATTCAAACTGACTCAGAGCGCCTTAGCTGAGAAACCTGGAGCCCCTGCTCTACAAAGAGACAAAATGGCTTCTCTGAGGCAGAGAGTCAGATGTAGACACAGACTCTTCCTACAAGCAAATAATCCAAAGATAGGGATAAATAAGATTGAATTTAATTGTCTGTAAGATAGAAAGGACTGTAATGGTAATTGTTTAAATATTTTTAAATATAAAAAGGTATTACGTTCCACAGAAGGGTGAGGTTAGGGAGATTGAATAAAAAAATGCTTTAAAAAGATTTGAAAATGTCTTAAAAGGACAATTTCTCAGAATCTTTGAACAGTCTATTCATGGGATTTCTCTGTCTGGTATAAAAATAGAGCCTAGAAATAGGCTTATCCAATAAGCAGAAGGGAATTTAATTAAAGTTAATTACAGAGAAATAAAAATATTGAGATATTTGATCTTAAAAAATTATATCGAAGGTATGAGGTAGGTCATCTGTCCTATCTCAGTAGAAATTTAGGCCTTGAAAATTGTATAAAGAGAGTCTAGAAATAGGCTCATACTGTAAGTAGACAGAGATATTAAACAAGGAATACAGGCCTTGATCTCATGAAGGTCGGGGCAGGAGACAGCAGAAGCACTGTCTCATCGATTAATATTTGTTTAGATTGCTTTATTTGCTTTGAATTGTTTATTTGTCAAAATGAATGTGGGAGTGAGGTTGGTGGTTATATTAAAATTCCTTTGGGAGAGAGATCAAGCTAAATGTTCAATGAATTCAGGTTACTGCATCAAGGACTTGCTATTTTAGAATAAAGGCTCTATATTTGTGTTGACAGGAAATGAGAATAGGCTCTGGACCCCACCCAGAGTGATATGGATCAGATATGACAGGGGAAACCCTCAGAAGAACTATACAAGTTCAAGGAATTCAAACAGAACAGGTAAAGATTCTTCATGCCATCCTTCACATGGCATGAATGAAAACTTATTATAACTGGTTATTGACAGAATTAACTCATAAAAAAGATAACAGTCCTTCACCTGTTCAAACAAGGAGCAATATTTCACCCTTAACTGATCTGTGTACCCTGCACAATCCATATGAAAATATTAATGGTATTAAAATTTTGGTTGTGAGATTCATTTATTGCAGAATGTACAGGTCTGACAAGACTCATCTGCTGGGAAGCTAAACTTGCCCCTGCTTCCCAATGTTGTCCAGAGACTTACTTCCCAAACAGCTTTAGGATTGCTTCTGAATCCAGGTCAGTCATCTTGCCTGATCCAACTTTTCAGAAGGATCTGGTCAGAACTTTAGTCAAGCTCTAAACCTTCCAAATATACAGAGACTAGATAAGCAATGCTAAAGTTAGCCTTCTTAAGTCTAACCAATTTTTCTAATTTTCCTACACCTCCCCATCTCTTTAGAGAATTTTTTATTGTCCCTATTTAGCAGAAAGAAACTATGGAGAGTTGTCAGACCAATTTCTTGGGTTTGGGTATCTGGTAAAAGATATTTTGCAAATTATAGATAGGTTGTCATTTTAAAGGATAATTTGGAATTGGTCATAATTTTGAACAAGGAGGAAATAGATGGGAGGAATTACTAATTTTATTCTTGAAGAAGGCACAATCTTAATTGTAGCCATAATCTTAATTGATAGAAATATTTTTATGATAGAATTGAAGATTTCTATGGAAAATATTTCTGATAAAATTGTAGAAATGTAGAAAAACATGTTAAAATTGAAGATTATCATGGAAAATTTTATATAGATATAATAATGGTAGTCATAAAACTATTCCTAAGTAGATTTAAAGACAAATTATAAACATTTTAAGGTAAAATTGAAGATTTACATGGAAAATATTTGTGGTAAAATTCAAGAAGTATATAGAAAAACATTAAAATTGACTATTTCATGGAAAATTATACAGATAAAATGGTAGACATAAAAACCTTTCTAATTTAATTGAAGGTGGAATTAAAAACATTCTGTGATGAAATCAGAGATTTATATGGAGAACATTTCTGATAAAATAGAAGAAATATATAGAAAACATGTTAAAATTAAAGATTATCATGAAAAATAATGCAGATACTGGTAGACATAAAAATTACTAAATTAATTGAAAGAGGAATTACAAACATTTTCTAATAAAATTGAAGATTTACATGAAAAAATATTTTTGTTAGTCTATGTTTTTTAATTGGGAAATTGAGTCCATTGATGTTAAGAGATATTGAGGAATAGTGATTGTTGCTTCCTGTTATTTTTATGCTATTTTTATGTTTGCGTGGTTATCTTCTTTTGGGTTCATTGGAAGAAGATTACTTTCCTGCTTTTTCTACTGTGTAGTTTCCATCCTTGTGTTGGTATTTTCCATTCTATTATCCTTTGTAGGGCTGAATTTCTGGGAAGATATTGTATAAATTTGGTTTTATCATGGAATATCTTGGTTTCTCCATCAATGGTGATTGAGAGTTTTGCTTGGTATAGTAGTCTGGGCTAGAATTTGTGTTCTCTTAGGGTCTGTATGAGATCTGCCCAGGATCTTCTAGCTTTCATCATTTCTGGTGAGAAGTCTGGTGTAATTCTGATAATTCTGCCTTTATAAGTTACTTGCCCTTTTTCCCTTACTGCTTTTAATATTCTTTCTTTGTTTAGTACAATTTATGTTTTGATTATTATGTGATAGGAGTTCTTTCTGGTCTGGTCCAGTCTGTTTGGAGTTCTGTAGCTTTCTTGTATGTTCATGGGCATCTCTCTCTTTAGGTTAGGGAAGTTTTCTTCTATAATTTTGTTGAAGATATGTACAGGCCCTTTAAGTTGTAAATCTTCACTCTCATCTATGTCTATAATCCTTAGGTTTGGTCTTCTCATTGTGTTCTGGATTTCTTGGATGTTTTGGGTTACTAGCTTTATGCATTTTGCATTTTCTTTGACTGTTGAGTCAATGTTTTCTATGGTATCTTCAGCACCTGAGATTCTTTCTTCTATCTCCTGTAATCTGTTGTTGATGGTTACATGTATGACTCCTGAATTCTTTCTAAGGTTTTCTATCTCCAAATATGCCTGACTTTGTGGTTTATTGTTTCTACTTCCACTTTTAGATCCTGGATGGTTTTGTTCAGTTCCTTCACTTGATTGTGTTTTCCTGTAATTCTTTAAGGGATTTTTGTGTTTTCTCTTTAAGGGCTTCTGCCTGTTGACCCATGTTATCCTGTATTTCTTTAAGGGATTTTTGTGTTTCCTGTTTAAAGGCTCTTACCTGTTGACCCACATTCTCCTGTATTTCTTTAAAGGAATTATTTATGTCTTTCTTGAAGTCCTCTATCAGCATTACAAGATAGGATTTTTAAATCCAACTCTTGCTTTTCCGTTGTGTTGGGGTATCAGGGACTTGCTGTGGTGGGAGAACTTGTTTCTGATGTTGCCAAGTAGCTTTGTTTTCTGTTGGCAGGGTTCTTTTGCCTGCCTTTCACCATCTGGTTATCTCTGGTGCTAGTTGGTCTTGCTTTCTCTGGCTGGAGCTTGTCCCTCTTGTGGGCCTGTAAGTCTGTGTCTGTACTTCTGGGAGACTAACTCTCTTCTGGCAGGGTCTGAACACCAAAGTCTGTAGAGCCGTCTGGCTCCCTGTTGCAAATGGCAGCCTGAAGACTCCTGTCCCAGTTGCTCCACTGATCGTATCCCCTGTGCACTCCTAGCTGTTCCCCTCTAGAGAGAAGGTAGAGATCTCACCTCCTCACTCAGAAGTGAAAATGCTACTGGGAAATCACTCTTTCCTGGCATGCTTTGTTCAGAAGGCTGTGGAGTCACCTAGCTCCCCAGTGCAAATTGATAGAAATTTTTATAATTAATACAAATTGAATTTATAATTTTTTAGATTGGTATAGTATTTATATTGAAACAGATTTTAGGTTTTCTTTGGTATGAATCTGATTGGTATGAATATTGGTAAAAAAATTGAAATTAATAGTATTTCTATTAGATAGACATTGTGCCTATGCCACTTGTTTAAGAATACAAGGCTTTGACTCAGTCCTTCTAATCGCTGTTTTATAAACTGTGTAAGATGATTAAGTAACAGAAGTTATGGGCCAGATAGCAAATTCATGGTTATGTTAGATTCTAATTTAATTATAATAAAGTTTTTTATAAGTTTGTTCAAATAGAAATGGCTAAGAGTAGTTAAGGTTTAACAGTTCAAGATTCTTTACATAGGTAGATAGTCTTCAAAAACAACAGAAATCCACAGAATATGACACTTAATGTTATTTCATTATTAAGAATCATTTGACAATGAGACATGTCTGCTCTGGACAGTTTCCTCATTCTTCTTCAAAGAAAAATTATACATCTTTACCTCCAGGCAAAGTTGCTCATCGTGGCAAGGTAGCCATTCGGCAAAAATTTCAGACAAAATACTGTCTGGGAAAAGGACACACTATACTGAATAGTCTATTGATAGCTTTGCCAAGACAACATAAACAGCCCTTCATAATCCTGCTTTGCAAAGGTTTGTCAGATGGTCCTGGGCTGGAAGGCTGAAGATTATGAAACATTATGAAAAATTAAGGGCTGTACAAGTAGTCAGCTGTCTCTATAATTGTTTAACTTTTCAAAGTTATGTTTGGTGCTTCCAATATACTTGGGCAGGTGTTTAATTCACTTTTGGATTTCTGATGAGGTTGAAGACTAGTTATAATCTCATAATCAAATTCAAGTTATTTAACATTGAGTGAAAAGTTATAGAGTAGAAGACTTAGTTTTCAGATGGCATTACAGGCTAAAATCTAAACATAGATCAGTGATAGAATTATAATTATTTAAGTTAGGAATGATGGTAGAGAACTTTATTTATAAATATGATGGAGTAGATGTTAATTTTATATCTTACTTTGTAATTTATATGATTGTTATGATTTTTGTTCAATTAATATCTGGGAGAAGAGTTTTTTTTTATTTTTATTTTATTGGACAGAGTAGTTGAGATGTATTGGGTGGTTCTGATGTTTTGATCGGGAGTCTGCATGTGAGCCCTGAAGGTCCTGTTCCCCAAATGGTTCTTGATCTGTCAGTAAAGATGCTAGTGGATAATGAGCTGGTACAAATACACAGGACTTTTGGGTCTCCACAGGCAGGTTAAGAGACACAGGGGAGGAAGACAGATTTTTTTGCTATACTTTGAAGGGAGAAAAGGTGAGATCTTGGGTGAGATCTTGGGTGAAGTAGCCCTAGGCAGGAAATTAGAAACTCAATGAAGCAGAGGGAAGTTTGGGTTGCTAAACAAGGAGAAGGTAACTGAGCAACTTAAGTTGAGGGCAGACTTAGGGTGCTGAGCTGGGAGTAAAAAGAAGGGCATGAGATAGCCAAAGAAGGCTAAAAAGAGCCCAGCAACTGAGTAAATAAGACAGGTTGAAAAATAAGATAGTGTGTGTGTGTGTGTGTGTGTGTGTGTGTGTGTGATCCATATATCTGAGGGAACTTGGGCAGAGCTGGTCGTGTGGTCTGCCTGGAGGCTAAAGCAGGGTAGAAAAAACAGTCATTACAAGTTCCTCATTATTTCAAAATAACAAGAAAACAAGCTTAGCTCCCATTTATCCTTTTGCCTTTCAGGTGTGATCACTTCCCTTGCAAAAGATTTTTTTTTTTTTTTTTTTTTTTGCATTTTAACCCATGTAAGAAAAGTTTTACAAATCTGATTTGCATTCAAAGTGGACAATCTCTGAAACGGATCTCTGTCCTGAAATACTAAGAGTTACTGTGGGTAATTGAATTCCTTTTAAATTTTTATTGTTATCATATGAATCTGGGCAAAGCACTCTCTCTCTCTCTTTCTCTCTCTCTCTCTCTCTCTCTCTTTCTCCCCCAGCCTCCTGTGTGTGTGTATGTGTGTGTGTGTGTGTGTGTGTGTGTACATGCATCGATGGCATGGATTCCTTTTTTATTAATCATTTCATCTGCTTACATCTCAAATGATATCCTACTTCCTGGTTATTCCCTCTACCAACCCAACATCCCATGATATCCCACATCCCGGTTACCCCTCCAGCAACCCCCCCCATCTAACATCAGCCCTTCCTCCTCCCCTTTGCCTGTTTGAGGGTACTCTACTACCCACTTACACTCTCCTGACCCCCTACATTGGGGCATCAAACCTCCCTGGGACCAATTGCCTCCCCTCCCATTGCCATCAGGCAAGGCCATCCTCTGTTACATATCTATCTGGAGTCATGAATCACTCCGGGTAATTCCTTGATTGGTGGTCTAGACTCTGGGAAAACTGGGTAGTCAGGCAATCATATGTTGTTCTTCCAAGTGGAACTATTAGTAGCAATATCATGATTTTATAAATTTGGGAAAACAGCCTCTGAGACAACAATCATTCATTTTCCCAAATATGTGATACAGGTCTCATTGTGTCAAAAGTCTGACTGACTTGGGCTGGAGAGATGGCTCAGCATTTAAGAGCATTGACTTTTCTTTCAGAGGTCCTAAGTTCAATTTCTAGCAACCACATGCTGGCTCACAACCATCTATAATAGGATCTGATATACTCTTCTGATGTGTCTGAAGACAACTACAGTGTACTCATATAAAATAAATAAAATCTTTAAAAATAGGCTGACTGACTCAAGCTTACGTTCCAAATGAAACACATTAGATTTTTAATACAAAAGTATAAAGCAATAAATGGCAAGGGATATTGTTAGTGTAGTTCATTTTTAATATTCTTAAGAGATAGTAATTTTAAAAACTATTTTTTCTCCAACTTTCGAGTTTAGTTTCATGGGTTCCTACATAAGAAAAATTTCCAAAGGTTTTTGTGCTTCTCCTTTCCCTAAAAGCATCCATCAGGTCAGGGACAGCAAAAGAGAATAATATGTGAATCACAGTATGTGCTTTGTCTCTTCCACCCTTTAGGCAAATGGAGTTCTAGATATGAAGTACAGCTATTTGTCATTTTGAACAGGATATCTGATATTATATTTCATAATATAATCTAAGCTGGAGAGATGGCTCAGCAGTTAAAAGTGTTGGCTGCTCTTTCAGAGGTCCTGAGTTCAATTCTCAGCAACTACATAATGGCTTACAACTATCAGTTAAGGGATCTGAATCTCTCCTCTGGTGTGCATGAAGACAAGGCACTCATATTCCTAAAATTAATACATTAATCTTAAAAAATATCATCCATGTAAGTAAAAGTAGCTTTCCCCCACAATATTCCTAGATTCTTGAATAAGGCCATATATACATATTCCATACCAAATTAGCTTTTATGCTCAGAGCATTGTCTACAAAGTCATGATATGCTTCTTAGGTAACATTTATTATTACTCTTATGAATACACAGTGAATTTTTAAACTAATTCTCAACAATATTTGCAAAACTCTCTCTAGCTTACTAATTCAATTTTTGCTTGTTGGGTTAGAACTTGACTTTCTTGAGTCTGCCTTTGGCTTGGTAACCAGTTTCAACCCTACAAATGCAGACCTTAGCTAATGAACATTTTTCTCTTTTGGTGTAATATTCTCCAAATATTATTTAAATTTTTAATATTTATGATTTAAAATAGGGAATTTAAAAATGATTATTTGCTTTTGTATCATGTTATAAACTAATGACCTTACCATAGGAGAAATGTTGATAGTTCATTAAGATAAATACTGCATTTCATTTCTAAAGGACAAAATAGTATACTCAGGTCCACTTAACATATTTTCAGTATGAAATATAGATGATTCTTTTTGCTGTAAATGTTAGAAATATTTATCCCCATTGAAGGGCTGTTATGTTATTTAATGCATGTGATTTTGTTGGAAGAGGATGATTGACATTTCAATAAAAAGAAAATGCCCCCAAATTATTCGCCTTTGTTTTCTCTTTTTGTATTCAGAAATGTTACCATGGTATCAACATGTTTTCTGCAGGAATTATTATCCAACAAAATCACTATTTTATTTTCCCTTTTAATTGAGATCTTTCATCTTTTCCCCCTGCTTTTATTTGGATGCTTATATTTTGTTTCTAATGGCATATTCTGGTTGAATAGTTTGATCTTTGGCTCCTAGAACTGAGATGACAACAATTTTATGAAGAAGTGAAGGCTCCTGCTGACTCCCATTCTGTGTGATTATTTCCACCCAATCAGTCAATTGGTTGGGTAGATATAGAACAGGATTAACTCTGTCATAAAAGGGTGAGTACAGGTATATAATATATGATAGTACACATGCATTACGTATATTAGGGGCAAAAGTTACCATAATTCATACAGTTCGATATTTAATTCATCCTAGATTTATTATCTTGACCTTCAAATAATTCTGCTTATTCCCTTATTTCCTTTATTTTTCATTTTTTTAAAGTGTCAAGAATATATTGTTGGGTATAGGAGGAAGGGAACCTGTCTTACTGGGATAGCCCACATTCCTTCCCTCCCATCTCTCCTTGTTCTCGCTCTCATCTCAAACACTGATTATTATGGAATCTCTAAATTCTTGTATAACACATTCTTTAAAACCCTATTTTATGCTAAATGATATAACTTATGCCCATAATCCCAGCACTCTGAAGGTAGCTTAAAGAGAATCAGGATGTATTTGAATCCTTAGTCATGGGAGGCAGCCCAGGGATATAAAACTATTTGAGAATAAAAGGCTTAGAAGTATTAAGTGGTATGACCTTCTTGGAGGAAGTATGTCACTAGGAGGTAGGAGTGGGCATTGAAGTGTCAAAAGCCCAAGCTAGGCCCAGCTTCTCTCTTTGATGTAACTCAGGACATAGCTTTCAACTACTTCTCTAGCACCAAGTCTGCTATGTTTGTTCTGCCTGCTGCTATGATTTCCACAAAATGTTAATTGACTAAAGCTCTGAAACTATAAGCAAGTACCTAATTAAATGCTTTCTTTATCAGAGTTGCCTTGGTCATGATGCTTTTTCACATCAATAGAAAAAAGACTAACATAATAGATGTGCACAAATCTTTATTTCATTCTGACTTTGGTTCTTAGAGGTAGAAAAGCAGTGGTGGTATACTGCTTCTGTAGTGGCTGCAGTAATTCACAGTCCCACAAAAAAAAATCTTAGAGTTCTATTTTCCACATTCTCACCAATAATTGTGGTGTGTGTATGTGTGTCTGTGTGTGTGTGTTTGTGTGCTTGTATAATAGCCATTCATAGAAGAGTGTCAATTCTATTTCCCTGAAAACTAAAATATTAAAAAAATATTTTAATATTTTGACTACTTTTAAGTCTTTGAGAACTTGTTTTGTTCATTTATCTATTTATTGATTGGATTATTTACTCTTTGTATGTTTAGTTTTTGATGTCTTTGTAGATTCTAAATATGAATTAGATATAAGAGTAGCTGGCAATGATTTTCTTTCAATGCACAGGTTATTTTCACTCTACTTATTTCCTTTGCTGAACAGAGACATTATTTAATTTCATGAATACAATTTGTTTGGCTCTTTTTTGTTTCATTATACAATAGTGTCCTTTGTGCAAAACATCACACTCATCTATATGAGTATTCATTCACATGTAGACCAAAAAAATATGGTAACTGATTCTAACAGGGCTGCTCTATTACTTCCCATATACTTTCAGCCCTATACAATTATTATTGGGGTTTTGTAAAGACTACTTAATGAGACTGAGCCTTAAAATCTTCATCTGTCGAATGTAATACATTATCATTACTTACTTTACAAAGTTTTTTTTTTTGTTGTTGTTGTTGTTGTTGTTTTGGATTTTGATTTTTGGTTTTTGGTTTTTGGTTTTTGGTTTTTTCGAGACAGGGTTTCTCTGTGTAGCTCTGGCTGTCCTGGAACTCACTTTGTAGACCAAGCTGGCCTCAAACTCAGAAATCTGCCTGCCTCTGCCTCCCAAGTGCTGGGATTACAGGCGTACACCACCACTGCCAGCCTCAAAGTATTTATAAGAAATGATTAAACAATACATTTTTAAACATCTATTACAGAAAATATGAATTATTCCCTAACATGCTAGATGACCTTTCTTCCTTACACAAACAATTAATATTTTAACCATTCATATGGCCACTATATAAGAAGCTCCCATTCCCTATGGTCTTTTGCATTTCTGTGCAACTGTGTATTATGAACACTAGGAAGAGATTGGAGAAGATTGAAGTAACTATCATCAACGAACTGAATCCTACTATTTGCAATGTAAGCTAAGACCAGATTTCTTCCACAGCACCTTAATATGAGCATACTGTTTCAATTAAAACTTTGCTTGCAGTCTCATAAGACTGCTTTCCAGAGTGGACTGTGCCATGTACATACCCCTGAACCACATGTCCCTGAGTTGTTTAAATTTGTTAAATGTAGGGGCAACTTGTAATACAACAGTGTAATCAACACAGCCAGAATTGTGGCAGTGGAACATTTAATGTCCAGATAATGTCCTTAAACACACTCTTCTTCTGCTCTCTCCTCTCAGTATATGGTATAGAATGGCTGAAACCTAGGCATTTATAACTACAGAGCAGTACAATGAGAAGGGAACCAGAATTACTGCTTCTTTAATTCTAATTATATTATATAGTATACTATGTGTCATATAATATTATATATTATCTGGGGTTGGAGAGATGGCTCAGCAGTTAAGAGCACTGACTGCTATTCTGAAGGTCCTGAGATTAAATCCCAACACCCACATGGTGGCTCATAACCATCCATAATGAGATCTGGAGTGTCTGAAGGCAGCTACAACATACTTACATATAATAAATAAACAAATATTTAAAAATATTATATATTATCATATAATATATGTTTATTCTATAATACATGTAATATGTATTATAGAATAAATATATAATATATATTATAATTAATATATATACGATTGTTCTGCTCATCTCTAGTTACCAACATAAGAGAAACATCAATACAACCATTTAAACAATTTTATTTCATTAAAAAAAATCTAGTCCTGTCTTAGTCAGGGGTACTATTGCTATGGTCAAACACCATGACCAAAGCAACCTGAGCAGGGGGTGGGGGATATTTGCCTTAAAACTCAAACAGGACAGGAATTTGGAGGCAGGGAGTGATGCAGAGAACACTCAGGTCTCTCTGTCTCTCTGTCTCTCTGTCTCTCTTTCTGTGTCTCTCTCTTTTCTTCCTTCCTTCCCTTTTTCAATTTGCCTTTTTTTCTAAATGAGCCATTTGTCCAAATATCTGTTAGTCAGATATCTTTTTCTATTGTCAACCTAAATTGTCATTTGTCTCTAATTTTTATGTGTACTAAGGGTTGCTTTTAGATTGTATTCTGTTGAATAATTCATTCTGATTATTCTGCTGTTTTATCATTTTAATGTCAAGACCCCATCTCCTTTCCTAGAAAGACCTTGGACAACTACCCAGGGATGGGATCACCCACAATGAGCTTGGCCCTCCCATACTTATCACTAATAAAGAAAATGTCCTACAGGTTTACCCATAGCCTGACATTGTGGAGGCATTTCCTAAATGAGGCTCTCTCTTCTCCAATGACTCTAGCTTGTGTCAAGTTGACATAAAACTAGCAAGCATAAAGTTCTAACAATTGTATTGGGTAGTCCTTTTATCACCTGATAAATATTTTTGAAATACTGTTATTTGTCTACACTACAACACATTCTTTCTACCCAAGAATGCATACAAAATAACTAGTGCCTAGTTCTTGTCTTTGAGAAACATCTAGTCTATTTTCAAGATTGTTTTATGGCTTGAGATAAAGTTCTCCCATTAAATACCACCCTAACTAGATTATTCCTTTTAAGCTTAACTTCCCAGCTGTTCTAAAGAATGCCAAGTCATTAGAATATTCTTTTATAATGAGTTTTGGTTTTCTTCCTGGCCATTAGAATGAACTTGTGCAAGGTTTTACTGCTTCAAAACCTCAGCCCTACTATTGGCAAGAGAACATTAATAATAACTTCATCTTCATGTAGATCAAATAAGATTATACAACTGAAATGTATATGACTAGTATCTACACAAGTATATTATACATAACTATTAACTTCAATTATATTATTCAAAAAATAATCTTTTTTTTTTGTTTGTTTGATTTTTTTTTGGATTTGGTTTTTTTCGACACAGGGTTTCTCTGTGTAGCCCTGGCTGTCCTGGCTGTCCTGGAACTCACTCTGCAGACCAGGCTGGCCTCGAACTCAGAAATCTGCCTGCCTCTGCCTCCCAGAGTGCTGGGATTACAGGCTTGAGCCACCACCGCCCGGCTGAAAATAATCTTACCAATACATTTCTTCAAAACAAAGATCCCGTGTTAGCCTGGACTTCTCCAGTTCTAATATGTAAATATCTTGCCTTTGAGGTTCCCCAGAGAAAAGTGCTTCAGTTTTAGAGACAAAATCTGATGTTGGAATTGTCAGATACTAATATAGACTGACCTTCTCAGACACCCTCCACAAAGTGTTCAGTACTGGATGTTTCTTCCTATACTTACCTATGACAAGACAGATACTGAAAAATATAGATTTAAATAAATTTTCAAGGACTTCATATGCAACAACTCTTCCTTTTTTATTGTTTTTTTATTCTATATATTATTTATTTACATTTCAAGTGAGTTTCCATTTCCTTGTCCCCCCCCCACGAAGTCCCATAAGCCCTCTTCCCTCCCCCTGTTCCCCAATCCTCTCCTTCCCATTTCCTTGTCCTGGTATTCCCCTACACTGCTGCACTGAGCTTTTCCAGGACAAGGGGCCACTCCTTCCTTCTTCTTGGGCATCTTTTGATATGTGAATTATGTCTTGGGTATTCCAAGCTTCTAGGATAATATCTGTTTATTAGTGAGTGCATACCATGAGTGCTCTTTTGAGACTGGGTTACCTAACTTAGGATGATGTTCTCCAGTTCCATCCATTTGTCTAAGAATTTCATGAATTTATTGTTTCTAATAGTACTGAATAGTACTGAATAGTACTCCATTGTGTATGTATACCACATTTTCTGTATCCATTTCTCCGCTGAGGGACATCTGGGTTCTTTCCAGCTTCTGGCTATTATAAATAGGGCTGCTATGAACATAGTGGAGCATGTATCCTTATTACATGCTGGGGAATCCTCTGGGTATATGCCCAGGAGTGGTTTAGCAGGGTCCTCCGGAAGTAATCATTCCCAGTTTTCTGAGGAACCACCAGACTTATTTCCAGAGTGGTAGTACTAGCTTGCAACCCCACCAGCAGTGGAGGAGTGTTCCTCTTTCTCCACATCCTCGCCAGCACCTGTTTTCTCCTGAGATTTTGATCTTAGCCTTTCTGACTGGTGTGAGGTGAAATCTCAGGGTTGTTTTGATTTGCATTTCCCTAATGGCTAAAGATGCTGAACATTTCTTTAGGTGTTTCTCAGCCATTCAATATTCCTCAGATGAAAATTCTTTGTTTATCTCTGTACCCCATTTTTAAGGGGGATATTTGGCTCTCTAGAGTCTACCTTCTTGAGTTCTTTGTATATCTTGGATATAATAAGCCCTCTGTCAGATGTAGTGTTGGTGCAACAACTCTTCCAACATGCAACTGCATTGCAAACACTTACCCTTTAGACGGGTGAGTATTTATCATTCTTCATCATAGGAACTCTTTTTTAAAGCAGGAGATGATTTTGAAAGCCACTACTAATCAAAATGGAGAGAACAACTGCCTAAGGGGTGCTCAGTCTGAACTGATATACCTACAACAACAATTATACTTAAGGTCCAAGGAACATTCCAGAAGTAGGGGCAGAAAGACTATTAAGAGTCAAAGGAGCAGAGAGTCTGCTGTGAGTTTGTGACTCTTAGCCCTGATCTGGAGCTACACCAAGGACATTCTAACAACATGGCTGCCTAAACAAGCCCTGAACAATGGCAACACTAAAAGATATGCTAATGTTGAGGGGCAGGGGAATTTCAAAGGGTCTCATGTCAAAATGAGCTATGAACAATTGACAACTGCTGAGAGGTGAGCATTGGTCTTCCTCAGACTGAGAAACCCAACTGGTTACCAAGTATCCAGTAGCCAGCCCTAGAAACATATATTTACAGGCTGTGTTGATATGTTTTTTTTTTGCAAGTATATATAACAGCAATGGTTTAAAAAAGTGGAGTTCTTGAATTTGCAAGTGAATAAGGTGGGGTGTCTCTAGACTCAGAAGATCTAGGATGGGAGAGAGGGAGAGGGAAATGATGTAATTATATTATAATTAGATAAAAAAACCTTGTCTACCTCACTTTTTTTTAAGACTTCTATTATGATACCTTGTTTCTTAGATTCATTCTCAATAGGTGTGGTACTCCTGAGTCATGCTTGGTATCCAAGCACTGAGAAAGGTAAAGCAGAATGACTGTGGCTGTGAAGCCACACAAACCTACTCTGGGCTTTGTAACAAGACCCTGGTCATCAAACACACAAAGCTCTTTTCTTTTAAATTTTAAAATCACACTTTATTTTATATAGAGAAATACAGTGTACAGTACTAAAATAAAATGGTTTAGTACAGTTTTAAACAGACAAATTAGGTTGCAGAGCCCCTCCTGCTACTCATCTCAAATTGGAAACAAACAAACAAACAAACAGTTTTTGTAAGTGGGCCAACGTAACAAATGCATTCAGTGACTAGTACTGTTTAGTCCCTATTGCATCAATGGTCTATGGGATTAAAAAGAAAGTTTAACTTTCACAATCACTGCCTCAAAACAATAACACATGTTGGCTTCTTTTGGAAAACAAAAATGGTTCTTGCTAATTCCCTGCACAAAAAGTTGGATTCATATATATATATATATATATATATATATATATATATATATATATATATATATATATATATATATATATATATACAGTGGTGATTGGGGTAACTGTGATGGAGTAGAAACTACAAAAAATGACTTTATGATTCATGCATCCTTTTGCCTATACTATGTCCATCATCACTTAATATTAATCTCTCTTGGTCTACCTTCTAAAATTGCGAACTTGAACAACAACACACTTATTTACATATGTACATCTTTATGTAATAGGCTAGTATCTGTATATAAGAGAAAACATTCCTAGAGTTTTTTTTCTTTTTATCTGAGTTTGGTTCAACTTGATTAATACTATACTTTCAAGATCCATCATTCATCTTCTGGAAGATCTCAAGATGATTCAATGACTGAGAGAACTTGTTGCTCCTTCAGAAACTTCAAGTTTGGTTCCTAGCACACATCTGGCAGCTCAGGCCTACCTATACCTCTGGCTTCAAGAGAATCCTATACCTTCGGCTTATGTATGCAATGGCACTTATGCAGACATACTTACCTCCCCATAAACATGATTTTTAAAATCTTTAAAAACTAAAACTAAAACCATATATATATATATATATATATATATATATATATATATATATATATATATACACATGTGTGTGTGTGTGTGTGTGTATGTGTGTGTGTGTGTGTGTGCTGAAACTACTAACAGGAACATCAAGATAATTGGTCATGAGCAAGAATTTTCTCATCAGAGTTTTGATAGTACAGGGATCAGTCCCAGACATCACTAGATGAGACGACACAAAATGAGCAAATTTTCTGCACAGCAAAAGAAACAGCAGCACAGACAGCCCACGGGATAGGAGAAAATTTTACCAGCTATATTTAGCTCAGCATTTGCGAAGTACTATAGAAATTAAACACCAAAGAAATAAAAGTCTCAATCAACATTTGTGTTAACAGAATGGAAAGAAACACAAATGCCCAGTAACTAGTTTTTAAAAAAGGATTCAATACCCCTAGTCATCAGTGAAGTACAAATTAAAACTTCTTTAAATTACCTCCTCCCACCATAATGGCTACCATAAAGAAATTTGACAAGAAATGTTGAAGACTGTGTAGGAAAAGAAGAAACCTTATTCGCTACTGGCTGGAGTTCAAATAAATAAAGCCATCACGGAAATTAGTTCAGAGATTCCTCAAAAATTAAAAATAGAACTGCCATGTGGCTCAGCTGTACCGCAAACCTCTTTCTTACGTGCTCGTTTGCCTTCTTGGATTCATGGAAAGTACCTCTTTCTTTCATGCTCGTTTGGCTAGCTGGGCTCATGGAAAGTACAAAGCACTTATTTATTATCTCATCACGACATTATTTGCAGCCACCCAATGTATGTATTTCAAGATAAAATGCTGTTCAGATTTTGGTCTCTTCAGTGGAGTTTTTGTGGTGGTGGTCAGCTACAGAGTTTTGGCAAGTGTTAACTGGCCTTGTTTTCTGGAAGACAGGGCTAGTCATATAATCTGATCCCAAGCTCATATGAATTCTTTCTGCTGCTCATCCAGCTGCTTTGGCTTGCCTGAGATGCTTAATACTAGATTTTTCATATGAATCTCTCTGCTTTTCACCCCACCCAAGAAGCTAGTTCCCTCAGGGGTGTGATCATAATTGGAAGCACTGGAAAATTATTTTAGCTCTAATTGGTGATAAAGAAATCCTGAACTGGCCCCAGGGTGCAGCAGGCTCAGATATTCTATATAAATGAAGTTTAACAGAGCAAACAGTTTCCATAGACTTTAATGTTAATGATGAAATATAGTCCTTATAGAGGAGAAAGATGTTCTAACTTGCTGCCATGAACTTTTAGTACAGTCATTTTTTCTGATTTTGTGGCTAAAACTTGGCTGAACAATGCATCCTTAATCTTCTTTGGACTGTTTGGGATATACATCCAGGAGGAAGATAATTTTTTTCAAAAATTTTCAAATTTTTAAGATTTTGGTTTAATTATCTTATTTCCTTCTTCCCTTTCCTCTTCAACTGCCCCCTTCTCCAGTCGCACAGCACACTTCTTGTTCTCTTTCAAATCATGGCCTCTATTTTTATTGTTGTTACATGGATATATGTAAATGCATATACACATATATTCCTAAATGTAACCCACTCAATCTGTACAATGTTACTTATATGCGTGTTTTAGGGATTAACATTTGGTTTTGGATACCCAATCAATGTGTTCTTCCATGGGAAGCATATTACTGAGTTATGGATAATCATAGATTATTTATTTTTGGTTTTTACCTGCATGCTGTAGATTAGTAGAACTCAGGTACTCATGAACGGTTGGAAATCACTTTACTGACTGATCATCTCCCAAATCCTGATGCTCATAATTTAAATAAGATGATAACTGATTATAGATTGTATAGCTATAGAATGCGATCAGACAGGGTTTTCTCAACTGATGTGATAACCCACCAATGTGATATTGACATAATGTTTTCTCTGTATTATATTAGACAAATTATATTTTACTTAATACATTAAGATGATATGGGTTTTAAAAATCTGTTGATATTGTTGGTGAGTCAGAAAAATTTGGAGCCTTTACACAGTGCTGTTTGGATTATATATTAGTACAATTGCAATAAAAAGCCAGTTAGATTGCATCTTCAAAGTGAAATATAATCTCCATATGGTCCATCAGCTCCTTTCCTAGAGGTCTACTTGAATTACTATCACATACTACATATGTGAACTTCAATGATATGATGCAAAATGAAATAAAGTGGAAATAAAGTGGATAGAAAAGATCATTTTATCATTTACTTTAAGTGAACCAACCAGAATAAGTACGTTAATAACGTCCAAAGTCATATTGGACTTTGACAACAGTTGGGTGAGGGTCTGGATAAAGGACTGAGTGCTTAGCAAGTATGCTATTATGGCATTTTAATTTGATGTGATGAAAATGCTTTAGAAATAGATACCTGCTGAAGGTATGACACTGCAAATCTAGTGAATACCAGTAATCAGTATAATGGTTAATTTCATGTCGTGCAAATGTTACCTTAAAATGTTAAATAAAATCTATAGCTGGTTTAGCAAGGGATCTTCTTGATTTAGAAGTATTTATTCTTAGACAGTCATAGCATCAAATGAATAGTTTCCTTACTTCAACTACTTTACCCCAGTTCCTTGTTAAAACTCAAATGGATGTCAAAGTGATAACCATTGAAATTCAGTATGTCTAACTGAAATATTATGTGATTTTTCCTAACTTGTCACATTTTATACCTAGTAATAATATCCTGTATACAGCCTGTCAGACATGTATGTTATTCGTTTTTTTTGGGGGGGGGTGTATCTTCTGTTTGGAGTTACCTTCTCATTCTTCTCTACCATGCACAGTTAGTCTTTTATCAATCAACATATCACATCCTCAAGGTGACTTTATTTTTCTTCTTTTTATACTTGATATCTTAAATATATAGTCTTCATTTTTGTTTCCTGTTTTCTCTCTTGTATCCCTCTCTTTCTTTCTTTCTTTCTTTCTTTCTTTCTTTCTTTCTTTCTTTCTTTCTTTCTTTCTTTCTTTCTTTCTTTCTTTCTCTCTTTCTTTCTTTCTTTCTTTCCTTCTCTTCTTTTTTTGAAGCAGGTACCCATGTAGCCCTGGATGACTTTTAACATGCTATGTAGTGAAATACCAAATTGACCTTTCAATCCTCCTGCCTCCAACTCCTAAGTGCTGGGAATACAGACTTGTACAGCTGCCTGATTTTTTTTTTTTTAAGTTGGTCATGAGTACAGGGCCCGGGGATTTTGTGCATGTAATGTAAACACTCTACTAACTTCCAGCTCCAATGCTTTTTTGAGACAAGCTTTTGCTTAATGTACCTAAAAGACATACATATAAGGACTTGCTTACTTGTTTGTTTTCTCCTTAGGAATAGAATCCATATGCACTTTGCTCTTGACTGTGCTCCTAGTGGCCAGAAAAGTTCAAAGTCTGTAAGAGGATCTTAGAACAAATTTTTGTTGAAACAATTATACAAGTGAGAGTATGATCTTGGTTTTCACAGAGGCAGAAGAATGGAAATAGCATTGTAAACCTGAAAATATCCAAGAGCGAATTCAGCTGCCATTGAATTCTTTTTAAAAATGTTAGCCACAAAGAATCCTGTCTCAAAGCCTCAATCATTTATCTCTTTCCTAAACATAATGTCTCTGCTTTTTGTTCACATCTTCTACATTTGAGAAAGGTTCATGATTATTTGTTCTGGCAACAGTATTTCCTGTAGATGTTCTTAATGTAAAATACAGCATTCTGAGATCATGGGATCTACACTGAACAAATTTGTTCCCTACTTATATCTGCTGCCATGGATCAATTGTCCTGAAAACTTGGACATTTTTTGTGACCTGATTTTCTCCAAAAAGACAACTCCCTCATCCCTAGAGCCCTTGAAAGTCTCTAGAAGCTTTAGTGAGGCAGATGAGTCCGCCAACTTCAGCACTCTGCCAGTTTCCATCCTGTACATGTTTTAACCCTCAGGGTAGAGCAAATGCCTGGAGATATTCTTTCATAACATTTGTTTGGCAAGAAATATAGAAAAAATGATAGCAGCCAAGGGTCACAGTTTCTACACTCTGAAAGACTATCCTTAAGCACAGTGTACTTTTATTTTGCAGAGTAAAAATTTCATTGCATTGTACCAATTCATCTTATAATCCATGCAACTTTTTGTTTTTGTTTAGCTGTTGTGAATTAGATCTATCACATGGGTAATTCTAGAGCGTATATAGTCTTTGCTTAATTTGACACTGTTAAATTATATCATTTATTTTCCTGCTTCCTATTGTCTCTATGTTCTGTTCTCAATGTCTAAAGGAGGTAATTTTCATTCGAAGGACAACTAACTCTTAATGCCACTCATAGAACGGTTTCTGGATATCCATAAGTCCTTTGGATTGTTACCTTACCAACATCATATCCAGTATTTTTCTAGAGAATGTGTACATTTTTCCCTTGAAAAACCTATCCATGATTTTATCAAGATTTCCAAAAGTGGTCTTAGAATGTGTTCAGAATCATCACAGCACAGCTGATTTAGAGGAATCCTTCGAAGACTCATAGCAGGAGCATATCTGATCTGGAGAAAACAACTCATGACATTTCTCTTTATTAATTGGATCCTCCTGAAGTGATGCTCCATTTTATTCTAGATTGTTTTGCAATTGAATAAACCATCACACATTCAAATTGAGTCTCCTTATTCAAACTTCTGGAACTTACAGAGCCCTAGACGAGCTGTTGAAAGTCACATAAAAATCACTAGTTGTAGCTCCTAAAGGAGAAAACAGCAAAGGAACTGTTGCTGGACTTATAAATCTTTTTCAAATATTTGAGGTCCAGCTGTTATTTGGAGGTTGATGAAGAAAATGTTCCAGCATATTAATATCTGCAAATTTATATGTGTAAACCTGTGTACATTTCTTTATCAATCTGCATTTATTCAGCACTCCAAGATGATTTACACCCTCCTAGTCCCTGAAAACCCTGAGGACAGAGTGTTACACATACTCCCAATTATTTATGCATAAAAATATGAGGTTTGGCTATTGGACCCACTGACATAGCTAAACATTTTTGGCCTCCTCACAAGGTAAAGAGTGGAGATGTGGCGGTTTGTGGACTTACATTCCATAGTCTGCATTGGTCTGTGGGGGAAGTGAAGAGCAGGGAGAAAAAGAGCTCCTTCAACTTTTCAGGCTGCTCTCTGAGAAACAGTTTCATGTGTTGAGGCACAACATCAGAACTGGGCTGCGTTCAGGTTTTGTCAGCTTGGTGCTCTCATTTCTGCCCTTAAGCCATTCACTTTCCAAACACTGCTCCCTATACATACAGCAGCTTTGGCTTAGTGGGGACTTAATTCCATACGAAGAAGTGCTTATATTTCATACTTGGCATTCTTGTATCTATGATCACCATTCATTTAGACCTGACAGACTTTCTGTTTCCTTATATTTTATTTCTAGTCTGGTCTTCATGAAATCAGGAGCCCCGACTTAGATGTTGGTTTCTCTGCATGTCTAGAAAAATGTTCTCTAGATGTTATTCAGTATCTACCGATTTCTTCTTTAGCATTAATTTGTGATTTCAATCCTTTTGTGACTTAAAATGCATCTATTCCCATGGAATTAAGTGGTTGGATATTCAGTTAATAAAAAGCCCCTAAACCAAAGAATAAAGACAATTGTTCAGATGTTTCTTAGGTGTGCTAAATTCAACCATTTGATGCTTAGTGGTCGCTAGCTCAGTTTGGTTCTACTTAGAGTGTATAAGACTCTAGTTAGACAGGACAAGTCCCAAACTTGTCAAAACATACTTTTATTCATACCAGAATGGCATATGTCACTTTTGATGGGTACTCTAAAATATAAGGATAAGAATACAGTTTCTAAAATTGCTTCACATGTTGTTTAGTCCAAGTTAATTTGATGGCACACATGTATGGTTTGCAGAAATGTATTTCATGTTCACTCTTCATTTGATATGTTTTATATTTCAAATAGCTTATTGGCCATATTTAAGAATGTAAATTCTGTGGAGTCATGTATCCAAGTTTGTTTTGTTTACATCTATGTCCCTATGATCTAAACAATATTTCCAGACAGGCACTCAACACAACTTTAAAAGTATAGACAGACAGTTCAGAGTTTACTGACTGTGGACTAACAAGGTAGTATGCTTTCTGAAAATACAAAGAAAGTTTTCAAACTAGAACAGTTCTTAATATCTGTGAGTATGCAATAACACCTACTAAGAAATGAAAAACATAATCAGAAAATTATTCTAAAGCATACAGGAAATGGGAATATCCACATTATTTGGTTTTGGAAACAGTATCATTGCTTGAAAAGCAAATGTGAATTACATAAACTTAAAAGTTGGAGACATAATAAGTCTGTGTTAAAAATGAAAGTGAGAAAGACACACAGCTTGTCATAGAGAAGGAAAAGGCCAGGTAGAGCTGGACCAGACCATGATCTTCAAGAATGAATTTCATGTAACTTTGTAGCTAACCAGGAATATATCAGGAAGAAACATAGTATATACATGTGCATGGGGTACTCTATGAGTTTATTCTGGTTAGGAGAATTTAAACACACTTGCAGAAGAGGGAGAAATGAGTTGTCAAATTGAAGCATTCATCTAGTAGCAAAAACAAAGATGTATTTAAAACAAACGCAGCCATATCTGCATAGAAGGGGTTCCTGGAATAGAATGAATTCAACATATGTCATAGAGAGAAAATATTTGTGTTTATTACTGGTAAAAAGAAATGAGATGGGGAAGAAGAAATAGGAGTAGAGGAGAGAGGATCGCATAGAGACCAAGTTAAGTATAAGAATCTGATAGTAATGGTGAGGGTTTGCTAGAAGTCAAAGCAGCTAGTTTAATAATATAAGCATATAATCACTGGGCTATAATTACAGATCTTATTTAGAAATATTCCTTGATAAAAACTTTTAAAAAGTCACAAACTAGAAATAGTTTTTGCATTCTTCCCATCTCCGAGGGTTTGCTGCAACAAAATTTGCCACTGTTTCAAGCAGCACATTCTGTTTAAGGGTAGTCTGCATCCTTAGACAGGACTCTCTGATCCTGAGCCTAAATTTGCCTCTTCATGCGTTCTACTTATTACCCCGATTCTCCCACAGGGACTACACTGAATAAATCTAATTTTGTTTCCATGTCATATTCTGGCTAAATGTCTTCTTTTTAAGGAAAAACAAAAATTTCCAGTTCCTCCCTTCCATGGCAGAATTTCAGAAACTGCATCATTTGCACCATTTTCTTTTCTGACTTCTTTCTGAACTAAAATGTTCTTATAAGAATGTGGGTGCTCAGATATGAGCACAGCCCTCCAGGTATCATCTATCTGCTGCCTAGTGATTTTCTTAGACCAGGCATTTTACTTGTATGTCTTCTAGCCCCACGTTTGCTTTCTAAGCATCTACATCATACTGTTGACTCATCTCAACTTGTGATTGCCTAAAAACCACAACTATGTGGTGGCTTATTGACCTACTGAACTTTCTCTTTATATTTTTGGCCTTTTTAACCTGTTGGAATATTTGTGAGTGGAAATTTAGGGAGTTTGACAGGTTCAAAACAACTACTTATTTCTTTAAAATATCCAGAATTGCATGTACTGGGAAGGTGGGGGAGGATGGAGGGACAGTCACCATCCACTAATTCAGAATTATTGTGGGATCTTTTTTCTTAGTGTAGACAATATAATTTGAAGAAGAACACCAGTTGACATAAAAGTAGTAGCTGAAATAAAGACTACACCAATATTTTCAAGGAAAGGACATGCTTGACTAAATTTAATGAATACACATGACTGGTCATTAGAAGAATTCTTCCTGGCATATATTTCATGGTGAAAATCCCCATTAAAACAGTTCTTGCCATGTTCAGTGTTGGAGATTAGTTGGCTGAGCTACCATTTCTTCCTATACAATATCAGATAACAATTTTACAGCCTCTATTGTATTTAAACCCCCTTTTAAAGCACTTTATATGTTCATTTTTCTTGAATCCTTGTTATTATAACCACATATCTCTCTATTTTACTATGAAAGAAACTATAGGACTTTAAGTAATTTATTGGTACTGAAATAGCCAGTAAACTCAAGTCTAGAATTAATATATAGAAATTCGGATTCTAGACTTGTACTGATAGTTCTTTTTTGATGCAAATACATATCCTAATCATAATATTGTAATTCACATAACTGATACTACATGAAAATATCTTCTATCACTAATGGTTGAAGGCCACCCTGGAAATTTTAGTGGTAACATACTTCAAAATAAAAAAATTAAGGAATACATATGATGTATATGTATATGTATATGTGTGTGTGTGAATTAGAATGCTTACCTTGCATATATATATGGTCCTATGTTTAATCCCTAATATTTCCTATAAAAAGAGAAGGAATATTTCCAACTTGTTTTGGGTACAAAGTGTAAATTTAAGAACAAGTTAAGATCTCATAATCTTAGTTTGTCTTTTCTACTATAGGTGGTGTTGGAGTTTACAATGGGGAACTTTGCCATTTGATTCAAGGCTCTTCGTGTAGTGTCTCTGGTGTAACACTGAGGATATCTCAAGTGGGTCTATGTGGTATAAAGAAATTGGAAAAGATTGACCATTATGTACAGTGGCAAGACATTGTCCTTCACAAAGAAAGAGAGATGGCTACACATTTATTTATTTTATTGAGGTGCTAATGATGGAACCCAGGGTCCTGCCCATGCTCAACAAATGATCTGCCATCAAACTCTACTTCTGAATTCTGGGTGAATGCTTTCAGAATCTGGTCTTTGAATTGTTGAGGGTTGATTAGGATAATGAAATGATTATGGTCAATCAGGAACTCTTGAGTCTAGTTTTGGCTCTGTCATTAATTAGTTCTTTAATATTGGACATGTGACAACATTTTCTCCATCATTAAAAGAAGAGTATTAAGTGGCCTTGCAGGTTCCTTCCAACTTAAAACATCCCATGTTTTCTGAGATTAAAAGAGACTGATGTTGGAGAAATAGAGAAAAAAAGGTTTCAATAACTTTCATGAATGAAGGAAGCATGTAAAGCTTTGGCTTCATCATTTTTAATCAACATTGGGTTGTGGCTAGAATAGAAAAGCAAAGAGGAAGATCAATGACCCTCGTCTTCCACAGTGTGGCTCAGAACTCGGTTTACACACATTAAAGGACAGGAAAATAAAAAAGATTTCTCCAACCAATAAAACTCATTTCATGTGAACTGGCATTTGTGCAAAATAAATGAGATGAGTAGTTTACAGTATATCTCTCATAATAATCTGGCTTGTCTTAAAGCATTGAGTTTTTTTAAACAAAATTTTACTGCCTGGTCTATGGCTTTGTGGTTCCATCATGCTCGAGGCAAACTGCTGACAACTTGGTTTTCAGTTTCCACTGGCAGCATTAATGTTTTTAAATTGAAATGATAAATGGTTGGGTATGGTGCAATGCTTCTGCTTTGCATTCTATAGAGATATTCTGCATTTCTTTTTATGTACACGTTCTTATTTCTAATGAATTTCCATTGTGTTAGGAAATAATGAATATTATGTAGTATCCTAACTCAATGGATAATCATATCGATTTTGATACTAATTCTTTCTAAAATGATACACTCTACCTTAGGCTTTTCTTTATTATGTTGGTATTCAATGAGGAGTGAAACCAACTCTCAGGAGAAAAAAATGTTTCAGGTTTTGTTTTGTTTTGTTTTGTTTTTAAACTGGGGAAACCCTGGAATATCTTCTTATTTAGGTTTTAGCCTTGCCTTTTGGAATACCCAAGACTCATTGATTTGTAATTTCATTACAAATAGTACTAGAGACCTGGAGTGACTCACCTCAATCTGAAGGTAGATTGGCAGGCTATGTGCTTGTGCAACTGAGCACTAGCTGAGGATCACACCAGCACCTAAAATCTGAACTTAACTCTTCAGTGCCTTATCTGAGCATTTCTACCAACTTTTAAAATTTTATGTCACCATCATGTGACAAATGAAGCTCTTTTGGAACCCAAACTATATTGTATATATTGATTTTTTTTAACCAGCTGAGGAAGATGGGTCAATCACAAAAGTCTGTTATTCACGATGAATTATATTGCCTACATTAGAATATTACCATAGAATTCAAAGCACAATGATACTTGCTTATTTACCTTGGGACTTTCATAACACTTCTTCATTTTGTCCAAATAACTCCCACTCCTATAACTGGTGTGTTCCTTGCTGTGCCCCATGTGATCAATGTTTTCATGTGTTAATCAGTTATTATTTTTCTTTACTATTTCCTTATACTTTGCCAAAACTTACCATCAGTGCACTCATAATAATATGGCTCCGTATTCCAGAATTCATTGGTCACTTGTGCAAGTTGCTTCATCTCTGGACCTATTTTCCCATGAATGAAATAGAAAAGTTGAAATGGATGACCTTGAAGTTCTTGTTCTTTTCTATTACTGTGTGAATCCTTTGTGTAGCCCTTAGTCAATGTGTTTCTTTTCTTGATATAGAAGTTCAGTAGAATCCTACAGGGTAGACTGCGGTAGTTCAGTCATAATTTACCTTAGCAAAGATTATTTTAGGATCTTGATGAAAGGCATTTTGTATACTTCTTCATGAATTTGATTATCTTCAACTCACATTCCAAAGATGGCAACCTTTATTGCTCCTGCTTAGACTTACTTCTCTGTGTTCTTTTCAAGGTAAAAACAATTCTTAAACGGTAATTCCATAAACAGAAGAAATGTTTCTATTTCTTGGCACATATATTTAGTTGAAGACAGACCCTCTTACAAAATAGGCATAAGTTGAAGTATTTCTTTAGAAAAATTGTCTTTCCTGTTGGTAACACCTAAGCTATCCTTTTCCAGACAGTTCAGGAGAATCAACTCTTGTAGTGTATTTTCCCATGGTAACAGCCATTGTCTCTCAGAAGGGCTAGTTATGGACTAGATTTGTTTTAATGGAGCCTATTCCATCCCATCTGGATCATTATCAAAAAGATTCCTCATCAACTTTTGAATTTTAGAATTATGTAATAAGCAACAAGCTTGATTTTCACCCAGGTTAAGGGAAATACAGACTATGGTAGATTTTTATTTTGTTTTCTTTTGGCTTCTTTTTCTTTTAAAACAAAGAACAAAATGACAAATCCAAATTTGAGACATCTGGATGTTTCCCATCATAGGGCTTAAACATCTGCATTTTTCACTTCTCATCCAGATGTTTTGGACTTATGTAAACCTAGCTAAAGTAAAGCAGAATATCAAGCAATCATCTGGGGACTTTGATTAACATGGACAGCAAATCTGAATAATCCATGCTCTGGGAGCCCTGTTTTTTGTCTCGCTCAGAACACATTACTAATGAGGTCAAGGTTACTGTAGGCTTGTTCTTTCTATGGGCCAGCTAGCTCTGATCCACAACATGTACTTCTTGCCTAGCCAGCTGTCTGGAAAATGAGTGTCCTTTGTCATCCAGGCAGTCACACCAAAAAACAAATAGACTATCCTTTACAATTGAGAAGTACAATAAAACATATGTTTTGTTGTCATTTTTTGGTTTGTGTGTGCCGTGTGTGTATGTGTGTGTGTGTGTATGTGTATGAGTAGTAGTGGAAGTGGTGGTGGTAGTGGTGGTGGTGGTGGTGGTGGTGATAGTAGTAGTAGTAGTAGTAGTAGTAGTAGAAGTAGTAGTAGTAGTAGTAGTACTAGTAGTACTACTACTAGTAGTAGTAGTAGTAGTAGTAGTAGTAGTAGTAGGTGGCTGTGCCATTACTGTGCAGAATAATAATTATAGTGGTAACGGCAATATAATTTTTATGCTGTGCAAAGTACTATTCTAAGCACTTTGCCTACAATTTTCCCAATACCCGTCTCTATGTGTTTATTTTTTAAATTACAAAAAGGGATAGAAATGCTAAGGAATTTTTTCCCTAGCTGAAAATAGATGAAACTGCTCTGGTTTCTAGGTGTTTTCACACAACCTCTCTATCAAGATGGTGAAAAATTCTTGGCGTATTTACTGCTTGGAAAATTCTCTGGAAGAGAATAGAAACTGAGGTATTTCTACATACTGAATTCATTGGTAGATTTGTTGGTGGGTCCAGTAAATGAGGCTAATCTAATCCTTATTCTTCCACCTAGACTAATAATTATAGGTATAAAAGTAACCTTTGGAAAAAAAGAAGTTTTTGTTGGCAATGAGTAGGCATATAAAGTATGTGTTTAGGGAAAGGGATGTTGTGGTTAGGAGCAAAAAGCTACATTGGGTGGCCTCATAGAATGAAACTGTCTGAATCTTTTGAGGAATAATGATTTGTGTAACTGGCAGAATCTTTAAGAATCTTTGATCTCCCACCACAAATATAGTTAGAATTGTAAAACCCTAGTCCCAAACAGGATGTAGGGAGATAATCTCATGCATTTCCTCTCTTCTGTAAAATTGTAAAGTTACTGACCGAAAGATAATGCGTCTTATTTTGTAATGGTCTTTACAGAAGCTCCCAGGTTTCCTTCCCCATTTAAACAACAATGTGATGAGCCCTATTTTGGGTCCCTGGACTCTGGCCAGGAATGAGATGAGACTACTGATCTTCAGAAACTCACTTCTTTTTGCTCTTTTCTTACATTTAACATTTTTATTCTCTCTCTATCTTTCCATGTCTCTGTGTCTCTGTCTGCCTCTCTCTCTCAGTCATCCGCTCTCCATCCACCTTTGTGTAATTAAGTGTAGAGGAATGGAGGTCCCGTGGGAGCTGCTCTTCTACTTCTAGCATGTGGTTTCTGGGGCTCTAACTCAGGTAGTCAGGCTTGGCAGCAAATAGTTTTACACCCTGAGCCATCTTACTGGTCATGACTTAATCATTTCAATGCTTTAATTTCAAGGTCCTAATTCTTTATTTTAAAATGAGATGTGGAATTTAAATAGAAGCAGACAGTGGTACTTGAGAACAAAATTCAATCCTTTTCTTCCTTGTGAATTTGGAATTACAAGTGAAGTGAACGTACTTGCTTCGAGGCCAGATTTAAGAAGCACTTTGCCATTTCAGAGAATTTCTCTCTTTCAAATGCTTCATAGGGGTTTTCAGTAGCAATTGTGCCTAGTGCTGTGCTTTCTTCTGACCCTGGCAGTGTTGGAATGCTCAGTTTAAAGCATGGGTTAAACACTCCCAAAATTCCTCTGATCCAACTACTGTTTTTGATCATTGAACTGCTTAGGGTTTTTTTTTCCCACTTCCACTTTTTGCATCACTATATCCTGCCTAGTTCTTCTTCTCAGTCTGCCCTTTGCTGAGGTTTAAGGTCACCACTTATCTCTAGCTCTCACTTCAACTGGACTGTGAGAATAGTCTCGTAAATGGCTTCCCAGCCTCCATTCCCTTCCCCTTCCTGATTCTCCTTAGATCTGCTGGCTCCCAGGCTCTCAGATGGATGCTTTCGCATTCCTCCCAGTCTTGTTCGAATTTCTGTTCCTGCTATCACTTGAGTAGAACTTGCTCATTCTTCCTCAGTATCCATATGTGCTATGCTTCTTACGTGGGAAATTCCCATTTTCTTTGCTCTTTTCTCCATGCTAAACTTACCTCTTGCCCAAGTCAATACAGAATCCACTTCACTTATTATTCACATGAAAATACTAATTTCCTTATACTGAAAGGTAGACTACAGACACTCCTTTCTTCATGAATATGATGTATAAACTATTTAAGAATAAGGATCGTGATTTTTAAAATTTCCCTATTATATTTGATGCACTGGCCAGTATACAGCAGACACTCAAAAAATTTCACAATTGACCATAGTACCATCTGGAGAAAATATAGTTAGGAAAATAGCAGTGAGTGTGTAGAAAAACAAATGTAGGTGGTTGTACACCATTTTACAAGTTCTGTTTACCCAGTAATTAAGTGGAGTAATAAATATTCTTTTGAAATTGCTTGTGGCTGATTTCAGTTCTTTTAAAAGGCAATTTCGACATGACAGCATTTAGGCTTATCAAACTCTTTTATACATTTATCAGAGAGCCTTACGACTCAAAGCTGTGACCTTGCATCAGGCATCTCACAACAAAAGTGCATGAGTAATAGAGGAACCGGAGCCAGATGATTTTCAACAGTAACTTCACTCCCCCAAAGGAGTAACATTGATTTGGAGTGTTCCTATTCAGCTGATCTCTATCCAATAATTTTCCATCTTAACTTTGAACATGATTTTATCAGCTCATTACCTTACCTTGCAAAGTGAATACAAGGAGTGAAAAGATTTTATGTGTAGTTTTTGGTGTCTTCTGCAACTTCTCTAACTTTCTGCATTAAGACAGACTCATAGAAGCAAAATCTCACCTCTCAGCCAGGTATTATGACTCGCTAGCTTATAGTACCCTTATAGCTCTACCATCCAATGATGGGTATGCGTGTACATCCTTTTACACAGGAGGTGAGGATTTGAACTCGGGTTTCATACTTGCAGAACAGATACATTCCCCAACCTCCAAACTGAAGCCATTTTCTCAAGCTGTGCATTTGTTTATTTTAAAACAAAATATCAAAGGAAAGCAAAGGCTTTAGACCAGTGATTCCATATACTTGTAAGCCTTATAAATACAATTTTCAGAGACGTACCTTCTTATTTTTGTCAGAATTTTCCTTAAAAAATAATTAATACGTTATTTTATGTGCATTGATATTTTTGCCTGCATCTATGTCTTTGTGAGGGTGTTGGACTCTGAACATACAATTGTGAGCTGCCGTGTGGGTGCTGGGAATTGAACCCAGGTAATCTGGAAAAGCAGTCAGTGCTCTTAGTCACTGAGCCATCTCTCCAGCTCCAGAATTTTCTTCTCTTTTTTTTTCCTCATAATTTTCTAGCCAATGACATTGCAATCATTTGGTTACTATTCATTTTCATCTCAGCTCTTCTGAACTCTCTTCACAACTGAGCTGCTCTTGCTCCCCCCTGTAGCCTTCTAGCAGCATTCAGCTGTACAATATTAACCTTTCATCCAAAACATTTCCCTTTTACATAATGTTATCTGGATTCATGTATTTTTGGAAGTTTGATTGGTGCCTCTATGTCATAGTTTTGAATGAATTCTCAAAAGTAGGACAAATTTGAGGGTTAGAAGTAGTGGTGAGTGATATAATATTTTCAGAAAACACATAGCTATATTACTATCTGTCTGGTTAGTCCAGGGACCAATTGTTTCACCTTTAAAATTCACTGGGTAAATGTGTGTTTGTGTGCAATAACTTAACAAGAATAAATTTGTTTTGAGTGTATAAGGACTAGTTGTAAACAAGCTTTCCTGGATTTCCAAAATTCAGTGAAAAAGTTGAAAGGGAAAAGCCTCAATGTAAAAGCATCTGGGAGCATACATTGTGTTCTAGATAAAATATGTATTATAACCTTATGGGACATATCTCTTTAAAAAACCTCAGATGAAAATTAAATTTTGAATTGCCATCTAGAAATAAATTTTTATAGATAGTGTACACATTAGTTCCTGAAAATGGTAGAAAAGGTTTCTTGTCAAGTTCCCCAGTACAAGTGTGAATGCTGTGTTTCTGAGTACCTACAAGCAGTGAAGGGATGCATTGTGGCCAGCCAACTCAAATTGCTACCCACGTTTAATCATTGTAAATAAAGGAAGTAGAGGGGCCCATGTTATATTTTCAGAACTGGCATGCTCAATACAGAACTATTAGTTTAAAAATATGACTGAACATTCTATCTGAATTCATCTAGATTTCTGTGAAAAATAAAATAGTAAAAAGTACAATTGTCCACTTAAAACACGTACCACTCATTTCATGCAGATTGTTAATTTAGTCATTACAACATAGCATTAAGGAACACCCAGAGTAAATACAACTTTATAACACTTGGAAAACACTTTAGAATTTAGAGAATTTCATTTTGAAATACCTATAGTTTTTACCGAAGTTTCCATTCTTGGTAGGAAAAAAATACATCTATGAAATACCCACATATGGTGAACAGGACTTTTCAAAGGAGCAACTAATGTCTCCATGTGAAATAAACATGTATCACTATGAAACTTCCACACAGTTTTGGTCCAAAAATGGATTTTCTGAACAGATAAAATGTAGAAAAGCAACAGAGAAACAGGCAATTTCATATCACTGCTGGGTCACAGGGAAGCAACCATGGAAAGCAATTAGAGTCAAATCGTCAAAGCATATTTTCTCATATTTGATACTACTTTTGGGTCTCACAATCACAAGGGGTAAACAAAGTCTTAATTTTTACACATTGTATATATAGTCCTTCTTCATATTTGTACAAGGATTTTCGGTAAGAGCCATTTGTACAATTTCTGAATCAACTTTGATAAGCAGTTAAGCAGTTGACCACGCCCCCCACCCCCAGGTATCAGGTGGGAGTGGACACCAAATTCATTGTAAGTGTCAAAAAGTCATGATCCACAATGAATCCTAGAGGAGAGATATATTCTGTACAGCGATCAGGAGATAGGTTATTCACAATGATGTGCTGATAGAATGCAGTTCCAGTCACTGTATGAAGATGGACAAGCTTAGTCTATTAAATATATTCCTTGAAGTACCAGGAATAGAGGTACTTCTGCAGGAGCCTTGAGCATATAGTGGAGCATATTCTTTGTATGTACAGAATAGTCTATTTCACAACCATGTTGCAAAGGATCAAGTCTGCAGTCACTGCTCTACCACTAGTAAACTCAAATCACTTAGCTCTACATTTCTGAATAGTGCCATTACTTCTCTTCAACTGCAGACATTTGCAGTCAATATATATTTAAGCTCAACTTGCAATGAGGCTGAAAAACAAGTAGGGCAATGCCCAAATCTTCACATAAATCTTAAAGAAGATGGCAAGAGTGGTTGGAGGAAAAACATATTTAAATGTGAAGGTTTATGGAAACAGTAAATTGTGCACTTTAAGATGAAAATTTTAAAGTTGCAAAATGTTTTTTCAGTGATACAGAATGTCATAAAGTTTATTGAAAATCACTTTTAAAGAGCTTAGAGCTGTCTATTCATTTGATTAAGAAATGCACAGTTTACCTACCTACCAGTTTGGCTACAGTTGATGTACTTGTCTATTAGAACTAAAAGCTTTTGTTATAAGCTGTTGGTTTAGTCTACAGGAGTTGTCCATTATGTTGAAGAAGATGTAAATATTTCAATCATTTTCTCAAAGGATCTTCTTGGACAGTCTTCCTATTGGCTGCCTCAATCTGTTGTTCCTGTACAGTTCCCATATGCTTTCAGTTTCTTCGTACAAGTTCCCTTAAACCATCACCCAGAATTTTTAAATTCAGTGAAATTTTCAAGTTCACTCTTTCTTCCTTCCTTCCTTCCTTCCTTCCTTCCTTCCTTCCTTCCTTCCTTCCTTCCTTCCTTCCTTCCTTTCTCTTTCCCTTCTTTTCCTTTTCTTTCTTTAATAAAAAATACTATTTAAATGCTAAACTTCTAAATATGGATAGTCCATATGGTGCCATAAAACCTACTTGAAAAGGACACAATCAGTGGATTCCTGGATTTTTCTTCAGGAATAATCAAATCTGTACATTGTGACAAGGTGCCACACTACAAAGGCAAGACCTTTTATTCCCCTACTATTCTATAAATGTAAATACAAATATTTAAGTACAAACATGATTGTTGTGCCTTTTTCTTCATATTTTCAGCACCTCAATGTTTGTTTTTAGGTGTAATTAATTCTCAGTATAGCAGAAATTTCATATTCTCATATACTTGTTTCGAGGAATTGGGATTTTTTTTTCCACTACCAAATATCACTGGTGAAGCTAAGCTCTTTGGATGATAATGGCAGTAGGGGGTTGTTCCTTGAAAATTCCTCAGTCTCTTTTAAGGAGTCGTTAAGGGGCAGCTGTCCATTGAGTAGTGTCAGTGGCAAGTTACAGTAAGTGTGGTGGTTGCCTAAGGAGGGTACTGGCAGGGTGTTGGTTGGCATCTCATGTTTGTATCCTCTGCAACAATGCCTCATTTGCATCGAATCTGAATGATGGAACTCAGCGAGATCAGCTTGTGTTGGCACCATTGTGGCTGAGGTACTTGTCATGGCAATTGAAGGAATAGGCTGAAGTTCTCCAAAAAGCCCCTGTTCGGCAGAGTCTAGAACGTGGCAGTGGGACAGCATTTCTTTTTTCTTGATGGGCATTTCATACACTAAGTGCTTCCAAAACTTAGAATTTAATTTGCTGCTTTTGGGCCCCTTCCACTTGATCAGTGACAGAAATTTGATGTTGTGCTTTAGTGATTCCACTTCCTGGCAATTCACCTTCCCTTTTAATTCTGTACACTCAATCAAAATCACTTTGATTTCTCCACTGACTAGCATGTTATGGAGTCTGCTTTCCAGTTCGAAAATACTCCATCCTCGTCTGAGAATATAGTCTGGAGTTAGCACGATAATAAGTCTTCTGCTTTGCTCAACACATCTTGTGAGATCTTCAATATATGCTATAAATCACAGAAAGAGAGAAAGAGTAAAACAAAGACATTGTCTTTAAAGCATTAGGCTTGCATTCTAGATGCAGGCTTTAAATAAAGTCCATTATATTTTCTCTCTTGTATTGCATATTCAAAAAACCCATTTCTGCAACAGTTAAGAAATTATAAACACCTGAGTAAATCCTTTTTGGAGCCTTATCATTACTTACAGTGTACTGATGATACATACTTTTGCTTCTTCAGAGTTCAGACGTAGTTCAATACTTTTGGTTTATTTAATCACTTAACTCAAGGTAAACCTCTGAGTAGTTAGTTAGCACTCTTAAGTGAACAAGTTATCAAGCAGTTGATGAAAGGTGAAGAGAAAGCTTTTAATAAATAGTTGTTTTTCTTTTGAGTTTGGAGTGTTTCTTCTTTCCTTTCTGTGTTTTCTCTTTATAATTTTTTAGCTAACAAACAATAATGGTACACACAACTCCTATTTCAACTGCTAAATACTATGGAAGCTATGTGTGTGTGCTACCAACATGAGAGATTGTGAGACAGATGGTGGGTGATCTCTTTTAGAATCACAGTTACCTGATTTAGCAGAATACCTTTTGTCATTTGCAACTTTAGGACTAACATTGACCTTCAAACTAATAGAAAGGGGAGTGATTTGTGTTCATGAGGTAAGTAGGAACTTTGTACTGCTTTAAGAATGAAGAATGGAGGTTGGAATTGGTAGTGGGTCTAGAAGTGGTTTACAATGCCTGGAAAGAGGAGAGAAGGCTAGATACTTGTAAATTACTTTGTGTTGTAATTCAGAAAGTGAGGTGACTATGTTACAACTTTCTTCATGATAGGACACGACTCAATTACCTCTAGGTTTGTTTATCCCATACATTAATCCTGTAGAAATCATGCTTCTCACAGTCTCATCTGCCATAAAGGAAAGCCCCTACCCATGTGTATTGTTAACAAATGGAGACATGGACACAGGCGCTGCACCAGAAAGCAGTGTTTACTAAGCAGAGCTCAGGGCCCTGCCTAATGTGCTAATGTTCTAGCAGAAGCAGTGCTTACAGAAGCATAGCAACAGTTGTCACCTCGAATCTGGCCCAGGTTACTGATTGCTTTTGAGTGGTCACATTCAGCACATAGCATGGGGACATCAAACAGCTTGGTACAAGCCATTTGAAAAGAGAAACTTATTCCACAGATGCACATTTTTCAGATGACCTTCTTTTTTCCAGGATCATATTTTCACCACTTGGCAGCAGCGGGAAAGCTTTCAAAAGCAACAATGAGCAACATTTCTATGCACTCCACAGAGAAACAACAACGGCCGCAGCAGCAACCAAATAAACCTTCAAAAGAGATACATGGAATCGCCTGTGTAACAATTTCTTGTCGATTATTTTAAATGGTTAATAATTGTTTAATTATATTAATAAATCTATTTCCGTATAGTCTCATGCAGTAGGTACATTTGACAGCACGTTCGAGGATGAGGCAACTCACTAAGTTGGGATGTAACTTCCCAATAATTTTAAGTGTTTTCCTTTATAAATTATCTATTCAGAGGGAAAAGTTGGCAATGAAATCTCCAAACCCACTACATCCAGGGCAGAGGGGAGGTCTGTCATTGAGAGATTTGATGAAACAAAATGGAAGGAAATGTGGAAAGTTTCACTAGAGTGGAAAGACACTATCCCAATGTATCAATAGCTCTGGCTCTTCATTTTCTTCCTTCCTTTCTGCTCCAAAAAAGAAAGAAGTTATGTGGGAAGCTTCATCATTAGAAGTTGCATCTGTAAGATACAGTAAAATAAACTATCAATCATGCACCTTTCCAATAGTTCTTTTCACCTTTTCTCCAAAACAAAAAAGAAAACAAAACACATCCCATGCTCAGAATCATGGTAGTGGTGCAAAACATACACAAGGGCATACTTTTATCAAGTGGATATATTCATTTCATAGAAATGTTTGCTATAATTTATTTTCCAAGGCTCAACTTCTCTAATAATCTTGTCTCCTCAAGTGCAGCTCAGATTTAAAAAGCAGTGTACAAATGTTTGCAGTAGTCACAGTAAATACACTCTCAAGACCAACACTATTTTTTTTTTTGGTCAGGCTATATTCTAAAGACCCTATAGAAACAGATTTGGGAGGAGTTGGGGGAAGTTAGTGGGTATGACTACATTCCTTGTGAATTTCTTAAAGAGCTAGTTAAAAAGTAATTACTTAGAGCAGGAAAAAAGATGCTTACAGACAATTGTTATGATTAGGTCAGGTGATCGAAGAAGGGGGATAATGAACTCTGCAAAACTTCCTGTCATCTCAAGAGGAAACAGCAGTTGTCAGAAAGAAGAGACAGCAGAAGTCATAAAGATAATTTCTGTGACTCCACTTGCATGTCTCACTCATAAAAGGCTCTCAAATGCCCAGTCACATTTTTTAAAAAGCAAACTCTATATATTTATGTATAAAGGTATTACAAGTCGATCGGCAATTGATTTAATTGATCGACCATAGACTTCAGCTTTGGTGGTCTCTTTCCGGGATGAGGAAAGGAAGAGGGTAAAATATTTTTCCTATTAATATAGTTTTCCCCGTTCACATATCCATTGTGTTTTCCCATTTAACAGCTAAGCAGGATGCATTTAGAGATTTAGGGGCATCTTAGAAACTTTTGCCCCCAGAAGAAATTTATTAGGACAGTTCCCACTCTGCTCAGCTGCACAGGGTGTGGGTGTTGAAGGGAGCCTTGGAGAGAGGGAGTGCTCCCAGTCTCAGGCACACTACATTGGCTCTGCTTATCCTGGCAAAGCCTAGTGGAGAGTTGAGGCAAGCATCCAGATAATTCGGGCTGAAAACCTGCTGTGGAAGAAAAAAAAAATGGAATTATCCTGGTTTGCCCTATATATACATTAATCATATGCACTGGAGTTAGACAGTACATCAAAATTTTCCCTGAGTAGAAATAGCCTAAGTATCCCAAAGAAAACACAAGCCATTTGCTTGGACCTTGAATTCTGTGTTCCATTTCACTTGGTGAAAAAGCAAGTGGAAGTTTTCAGATGTGAAGCCCACATTTCACTTCTTGGGATGGCGATCAGTGGCTGGGCAGCAACCTCAGTGCTTGAAAGCAGCTGGGGAGGTGCCGCTAAGAGCTGCCTGGCTCTGTGGAAAAGGAGAGCCTGTGCTCTCGCTCTAGCAGTCTGGCTCACTCTGTGTTTTTCTCCCTTCTCTCTCTCTCTCTCTCTCTCTCTCTCTCTCTCTCTCTCTCTCTTTCATTTACCTCTTTCAATCACTTGCTCTGTCTTTCTTCTTTTCTGCGTTTTCTATCTTTTCCTTTCACCTCCTAGTTTTCCTTCTTTAATTTTTTTCACTACACATTCATTTCTTTCTTGACCCTCCTCCTTCTTCCTCTTGGTTCCCTCTTTCCTTCTAGCATTTTTCTTTTTCCTTAGGAAAAACAAGACTCTTATACCCTTGCAAAAATGTATATAATGGAGAAGAAACAAAGGAGACATTGTCCTAATAATTTACATGTTAGTACTTAGCCAGGGAGTCCTTGTTGGCTATCTCTACATATGAAGCAAGTGTTCGAGATAATTCACCCCTCACCTCAGGGTGGTATATCTAAACCTAATGTCTGGGATTTTAAACTAGATCTTCTAAAACCCTTGGCCTGGTTTTGGGTGGCCCATGAGCAAAGAGTGACATTTTTTTACATTTTGAAAGTGCCCTTTGTTGCATGATGAATAAGATGAATATGATGCAAGGGGGAGCGTATATGACCCACAAATCTTAAAATATTTACTAACTTGACCTTCATAGAGAAGATTTGCCACACCTGAATTATAGACCAGGCAGCGTGGTTAGGTTTGGAACAGTTCCAAATAAACTAAGCAGAAACAGGTATCAAGTTATAACATTGCTGGTTCAAAACACAGTCTCCAACAGGCAGTCAGGTTTGCCCTGGCAGGCTGTGGTTTTGTGGGAGACATTTTAGAAGTCTTCAGAAAGCGTATTTCAAAGCTTGTTACCACAATGTGATAATAAAGAAACATTTTTCAAAAAAAAAAATCCAATCCTCAGGACATATGAATACTCACTACATCTTACTCTGACTTGTTCACACAAATTTAGTAATGGAGTAGGGAAAAATTCCTTAAAAGATGCTTCCTTCATGCACACACATAAAAATATATATAATACACCTTAAATAAAAGGTCACAGTGCCATGTCATTTTGTCCCTTTGGTTTTACCTAACTTCTGGTGGCATAGAAGAACAAAGTGTGCTGTGGTGATAATCTCATTTCTCTCAAGTTTGTGAAAGCACAGACAATCCAAGCACATTTGACCTGTTCATGACCTTCACAACTAAGCAAAGAAAAAAAAAAGCTTCAGTGGAATTTTGATGGAGGTGCTTAAGTTAGGATAGGAAAAAAATCCACATTCGATGTGCCAATGTCAAGAAGCATCTTTTTATATCCAGGGTTTGGCTGTTTGCAACACACTATCAAAGACAATGTCATGTCATTAGACCCTCCTTTGGCTGTGTATTCGCTGGTAACATCATTATTGGTGGGAAATCAATAAATGTGACTTTCTAAAACCTTATTAAAAGTATAGTAAACTGGATTTTAAAAATCCCTTTCAAGAGTTTTTGGAAAGAAAACCAAAGTGTACTTATTTATAGAAGTAGGATTATATTAAAGAAAAGTGATGGGAAAACCAATTATGCTTGTTTTAATAAAGCAAAGGACATAATGAAAGGGGAAACACAAATAAAATAGAAACAGAAAGAATAACAGTCCTAATTAAGTGCATCTACAGGGATATGTATGGCTTTGAAGACTTCAGTATCCTTCATACTTCAAGGCTTTGGGTTGGCTGTAGATGTAGAGAGATAATAAAACTCCATATTAACAGAGTCTTTGGTGGTCAACCTTCTTGGTACTGACCATATGATTTTGCAAACTGATTAACTAGGTATTTGTAATTTTGTTTGTATTTGTACTCACATTTGTATAGAGGTTGTTGTCAGAGTATATGGCATACTTTTTAAGTTAAAAAATTAAATATGTAGGGTCTAGGCATAGAATAATTTGGTACTCTTCCATATTCAAAGGACAGGACTTGGATATGCTTAAAGTCATAATTATATATGAAAATTACACCAAAGTATATCATTAAAGTGACACGGGATACATCAAAGCAAATAATACTTCATCAGTTTTTGGTGAACATTAGCCTCAACAAGAGCATCTATAAAAATATAGGTTAATACATTAACTTAAAATTCTGTATGTTTCCCATATAACAAAGAAACATATTTTCATACCTATATTCTTACAATGGAAAAATTTTCAGACCCTTGACATGCTAAGAGGCTTCTAGTGAAATATTTTTATTACCACTTAATTGAAAATAGTATTTGGATTTTAGATGGTTATAAGAAATACTATTGGAATTGTCATACTTGTTGACTGTACATTGTCTGGTGTGAAAGCTTCGGCATCTTGATTTTCCTTTGGCAGTTGTAGGATTCTGTCCCTTATTGCTACAGAGACAGACTCTACCACTTTCCTTGAGCCAGGTGCATGCATAGGATACTACACACACAAACACACACACACACACACACACACACACACACACACACGTGCTTCCTGTGTGTGATACTATGGTGCCCTATAAAAACTTCCCCTTTCCCCACTTTTCTCAAGCCTTTAGCTAGATAGCAGAGACATATTTCTGTAGCAGGACGTTCATTCTTGATGGACGAGTGTAAGAATCGCATGAAGTATGATCAGTGGGTAAATTGACATTTAACTTAAGAGTTTACTGCGAGCTTCTGTGTTGAGGGAGGGACACTTATTTTCATATATGTCTGGATCTGGAGGCCTTATTTCTGGTAGCAAGTTCTTGAGACACGCTTTTGCATTTCACCCGTGGGAATCGTGTTTACATCCTGTTGTCTTTCACCTTTTCACATTTGAAGACAACTCAGAGAAAGATAAAGTCGAGCTTAACTGGGCTGCAGAATGTCTATGTTCTGTCTTCTTTCCCTCTTCTTTTCCAGGTCAAGAAATGTGCATATGTAACTAATTCATGATAGAGTCACCTTATTGACTCTGGGACAAAGCTATTACTGCTTATGAAGATTTTTTTTTTGGTATTTCCTTAAGTATCAAGACTTTATTTTGCACATTTGGTTAAAAAATGCCTGTGCTTTAAATTCTTCATTTGCTGATTAAAATTCTGTACAATGGATTCTAACCTCTACTTTAAATGTTGATGAGAAAACTAGTCCATTTAACCTTAGCAAAATTTGAGATGATTAGAATGCAATTTCTGCTCTTGATTGTTTCTAGCATGAAGGAAATTGTCAAGACACCTAATTTTATTCTGGGGGAGTAAATTTCAAACAATGTTTTAAATTTCATTGGTTGTACGTGTCACCTCTGCCTCACACTTTTTAGGTCACAGACATTAGATTGCCTGGAAAGGGATTTTATTACTCCCCAAAGACAACTTACTTGAATTGTGTCCAATCTGTTCAGCGATTCTAGGGACCATTGACAATGACTACTTACAGGGCCATGTACAAAAATATTTTTGCATGCCTCACTTCAGAAGTCACTAGGGATCACATGACAGCTGATGGATTCTCTAGTCATTTGTCATTTCATTGTCAGAATTATCACATGATTAGTCTCAATCATTAAAAGACTGAAGATTAGGAAAGGTTTACACATACATGAAATAAGAGAAACATTTCCTGTAAAATTCGTGAAAGAGAGCTAGGATTTTGAGTAGGAGAGCCTTATAGAAACTTGGGCATGAAAACAAGTAAAAAAAATATTGACATCTGAGGTCGAATTTAGAGACATAATTTCAAGGGGCCTGGTAAGTCAGTCATATGCATAATAATATTTTCCCTCACTAGTGTCTTTCTCTGCCATAATCATGCATAAATAGTTTGTGTAGAGATCTTCCAAATCTTTCTATAAATAAAAGGGGGAAATTGAGGTTATGCCTGTGAAGGATTTTCTTTCTTCTTTAAGGTGCCACTCACACAATTATACTTTTGTTCAAAGCTACTGCTAGAATCATCTAGAGTCATAATTCTTAATAAATACTGTACATAACACTTTTAAGGAACTCACTTTTCATCTTTTAAAGCTAAATAAGGACTATAAGATGGATTCTTCCATTTTATTTCTTTGTCTTAGAATGCTCATTTCCCTTTCTAACCAGCAGACTTCAGTCTGATTTCATAACGTTTTATGCTTTTATGCTTCATAATATGTGCAGAAACTCTGAGAGAAGATGGGTCTGAGAGGCTAAATGGTCCTCATCCAAAAAATGTCCTCAATTTCAAGATCTCAATAGCACAGCTGGGTTCTGTTGGTCACATGTCAGCTTCAGAGCACATCTGTTCATTCCTCAAGGATCCACTAGGCCCCATGAACACAATGTGCTCTGTGTAGGGTACTTTACACCACAAAACTCAGCAGCTGCAAGGGTGAGAAAGAAAATCTCTACTTCTCTAGTTTGTGTCTCTAGGCAGTTTGAGTAGGGTGTTTTCTATCTGGCTTTCTTTTGGTTGCTTGTCACTTCTGACATACAGATGCTTGTTGGCAACAAATTTGCTTTCACTGTTCTCAGGACAGATGTTTCTAGTCTGGGAAGAAATAGACCAAACTTACTGGAAAGTACAAATTCTTGCCACATTTAGGCACCTAACCTGAGAAAACATAAAGAAGATCTTGGCCACTGGTTCAAGAATGGAAACATAGTTATTGCCAGGAAAATAATGTCCCAAATCTGAAGACCTGGTCTTAGGATTTAGGGAAAATGTTTGTTTCAAATATTCTCATTCCTATGGTTCATGGCAGCGACACAACAACAATTTCCCAACAGGCATGTGGTAAAAGAATATAGACAGCACCAATTCATCTGGAAGATCAACATCTTTATATCTGAGCTTTCTGAGAATCCCAGAAAAAGGGAAAAAGGGAGAGAAGGGAAGGCAGAGCAAACAAGAGAGACTGAGTCTGAGATTTATGCACTTTTAAAGTTCTGGACAGAGGAACTATTTTGAGTTGCTGGTCTTGAGTGGGGTACTGTGGGAAAGGCATAGAATAATGACTGAACATATATGAAAGGGAATGGCATTTAAACTCATTTGATTTATAGAGTTATTGTAGATTAAAAAGGATTGTATGAAGTTTGCATTTACAGTCCTTGAAGGTCTTGTTGTTACTTTTGGAGAAAGGAATAGTCTTAGGTCAATATGTATTAAATGAGATGTTAGGGACAAAAGCAGCTTACAATATTGTAACTAGTCTCCCCCCTCTAGCAGGAATGTGTCTCTATTTATATAGCATAACCTGTAAATCTGCACCAATGGCTGCAAATTCAGACCACAGAAGCTTCTTTAATAACATGCATGCACCAAGTCCAAAATGTTCTACTCTGTCATTCATGTGTAAATCAAGTATATTATTCATATACTTCATCGACTTCCTGAATGCGTGCTAAAAATGCCAAGGAAAAACTCGTTAATCGTGACATGGTGACTGCTCAGCTAGCACCAAAATGTTGATGGAAAAGAAAAATTGTCAAAGAGCCTTTTAAAGAACTTCTGCAGGTTATACTCGCAAATCGGAATTCAGAGAACATGAATTCCCTAGTTCAGGAAGGAAGGATTAAAAGCAAACACCCTCCAGTGGTTGCATGTAAAAGTTGCATAGTTTTTCACATGGTTAGCAGTGAAAAAAAATTCCTCTGTACCATTTACCCTGTACCACCATCCTGGGCCATTTCTCTTGTCATTCTGATGACGGTGAAATATCAAAAAATATGAAAATGATAGTCTATGGACTATCACATCTCTGCTGCATTTGATGTGGAATCCTTTGATAAAATATAAGATCTGAGAGCTCAATCATGGCTGGATTGCCCATTATAGTCCTGGGGAATTACACTCATCTCCAAGTGCCAACAGTACCCAAGTCCCAGATGGAGCACCACAGATTAAGCACAAGAGTGACACATGTTTTAGACTTATTGTTTAGTAGACTAGTAGTCAAGTGGTCAAAAGCATGACTTGTTCGGAGAACCATTCTTGGAGTAGTTGGGGAAGGGGGAAAGAATTTGATCAAAATTTCAAATAATAAACTTTTTTTAAAACAGAAAAAAAATCAAAAAGCAAAGTCCTTATTTCATTTCTTTTTTCTTCTCTTAACCTAAACACTAGTGAAACAAAACCAGCAGTTATGAGCCACTAGGTCACTTTAAATCTTAATATTATCTCATAATCACAATATTATTATGAAGATGAATGAAATACACTATATTATAATGATATTGGTAACATAAAAATAAATGGAAAGTTACCTAAAGTTATAAGACAAAAAAGTATCATAGCATAGGTCTAACAGTCAAAAGAGTACATATCCACCATGAACGGAGGGCTGGAGAGATTACTGCAGTAACTGATATGGAAAATTATCAATAGTCTTCAAAGGCATATTAGGCAAATGTGAACAAAAACAATGCAGGAACACACAATGCCTATCATAGGCATAACTTGGCTAGAGTGGAGGCTTTGAGTAGAGGTAATGGTAGGTAGAAAATAAAATGGTTGGTGAGAAAAATGTGGGTGAGCAGCCAATTATAAACAAGCTTAGGGAAGGTGTCTATATTCTATCCTGAGGGAAATAGTGAAAAATAAAAGTTTGTGGAACATGGCTTTGGCACTTTTGAGAATGTGCACATATTAATAGATTATGTGGAACAGTGAAAGTAAAAGGAAATAGAGATATAATTACTATTGTTGGAATAGTGAAAATGGTGTCTAAGCTATCACAGTCAAGGTGAGAATGAAAAAGACACAAGGGATGTCGTTTGGGAGAAAGACATTGAGGCATAAAATTTACTCTGCAGCATCAGGATATTTCTTCAGCACTCGATTGCTATAGAATTGTAGTTCAAGTCATGAAATCACAAAACAAAAGAATAGGGATACCATGGGAAGAATGAGCTTGGAGACATTTTAACGGAGGAAATGGGCTTGTGTACATTGTTTTCTTTTGATCATTCAATGTGCACTAAATGTACATACTAATAAATACACTCAAACTCATATACATATGATCCACAAGAAAAAAAGGAAAATTAAAAAAGGAAAATAATCAAAACACAGTTGTTTCTTGCTTGGCTCTCACTAGCTTAATGGCCATAGTGAAATGACAGTGATGTGAATAAATATTACTGAGGAACAGCATGATCTAGTAGACTGAGATCTAGCATCTATTTCTAGCTTTGTTTTTGACAGCCATGCAATCTCAGGCTTCTTTGAGTCCTTCTTTCCTCATCTGGAAGATAAACAGGTCAACATTCTGCCCCCCCCCACACACACACAGAGGCACACACACACAAATATAAATTTGAAATGTGATAACACGTAAAATTATCTTAAATGTCATCAAGTCTAAAGATAAATCTTTTTTATTTTGTAAACATCATAGTGTATAAATTAGCATTTTAAAAATTTTAACAGACACATAATCAAATATGTTATAGTCCCTCAATTTTTCCTCAATAATATTTTTAAAAGCTCTTTGAGGGCAGGGATAATCTCTTAGGCATCGGTTCTCCTTATATTTTGCCATGTACATGTTCTGAACAAAGCACATGTTTTTTAACAAGAACAAAGCATTCATTTTTACTCGAAACTGGGTTTACTCTGCAAGCTCAAGGGTAGCATTCAATAAGTAGCATTACTGAAAAGTAGCATTCAAACCTACAGTGTCGGGCACATCTTAAAATTTATTTAAATACTAAATACATACAGAAAATACTGCTCCCAATGGCGTCATAGACCTTTAAAAGTGGATTTTTCCATAAGCCTGTGAGTGAGGGACAAGGCAGAGTGAATAACAAGGAGGAAAGGCAAAGATTCAAAGTTATTAGTGACATTTATTGTAGTTATAAGTAGAAACACAATGATAAGAGTCCAGCTTTGGAACGGCAGTACACTGAAGTAGCATTTGCTGAATTTTACAATTTGTTTTTTATATGAAGTGTCATTAGTATCTCAAAAATTAAAGCAATGTAATAAATACCACACTTATGGTATAAGTTCTATAAACAGACTAAAGTTATAAAATGCTCTAAAATCACAACATACACAAGGAGCAATTTGAATTTGAAAAAAAATCCATCTACTATGAGAAACAATTTTCTAAAATGTTGGCTTTGAGGCATGCTTGCTTCCATAGAAGTTGCTGAAAGAAACGGAATGTTTTAAATACAAAATGCAAAGTTACTTACTTCCACTTGGAATCAGATCCCTTTCTGGGATGAAGAGTTTATATCCATAGTGTTTTTCTAAGACATCTGGCAGTATTTCAAGAGCAAACTGCTCTTCCTCAGTATTGTCACAGTCCAAAGTATCTTGATCCACTTTTGTGTAAGAGAGATATGCATCATATTCCTTGTTGTCTTAAAGAACAACAGTATCAACAACAAAAAAGTATTAGAAGGATCCCTTAGAATATTATTAGATGTCTATGATAACTAACAAGCAAAAAATATTGTAATTAGTGACTAACTTTAATAATTGGGAAAACAATTCATATGTTATAAGTAATGTTGTCAATTTAAACACAACTATTTCGTATGAAATGACCTAAAACACTCATGAAATAGGCCCCTTACAGTCGGGACAGCTGAGAACAAAGATTTATTATTTGTGCCTTTTGGTGAGGCTCTGCATTTGTGATAGTCAATGATATCTGTAACTGATTATCTCAGTGTGTTTGAATGCAGGACTAAATAAGCCAAAGTCATGGATGTGAAGCCTTCAAGTGCCACTTAGTCACAGACCATACCTCCTTTGCACAAATATGTGCATGAGATCCAAAAGGGGCTGGGCCCTAAACTATGGAAGATTGAAGTAATCCAGCTTCACTCCTAGAAACTGTACTTAGCATATGCCATCCTTCCAGTTGGTTAGTGTCATCATCTTCATATACAAAAAGCAGTTCATTACCAAATAGCAGAAACAGCAGCTGGGTTTTATACAAATGCTTTGCCTGTTATTCCTGTTCAGCCAAGTAATTTGACACAACTTCCCAAAGAAGCCTTTGTTTCAAAATATCCCTCCTTCCAATATGGCCACATTAGGTTGTCTCTTCAAATGTTTAGTCATGGAGTTAACTGTACTTTTTAAGCTTATTTTTATCCTCTTTTGCGATATTGGCTCAGAGCCAGTCTGTCTAAAGTACAAATGTGTATGTATGCATGAATTTTGACACAGAATGTTAATGAACACAGCTATCTATTGTGTTAGCCCTTATATATTTTAGTAGGGACCTATCAGAAAAGGTGTTGCCTGCTCAAAATTCTCTTATGCAAAATTTTTTTAAAGTTAGTTTACTAAGCCTAAGTCCAAGAATAACTAATAATGCTTATTAATAATGGTTTCTTGAAAACATTGATTTTGAAAGACTGGTAAGCATTTATTTCTAAAACACATCAATATTTTCCACTAAAACAGATCGGATTAGAATGTAGCTAAAATTTTATCATAAGATAGTCTATAAAATAAAATAGGCATTTACTAACCTATTCCATTATTAATTTTTGGTCCTAGTGGCTGAATGGAAGTATAAACTACAGGTATAAAGCAAGATATATATATATAAGATATATATCTTTGGAGTAGGTGGAACTTCCTGAAACTTCTAATACAGGATTTGTGTTCAAATCTTTGTGCAATTCCACCCTTTGTTACCTCCAAATGAAACGAGCTCTGGTTATTGATGTTAAGAGGGTGCCTGAGATCAGAAGAAAAGTTTAATGCATTTTAGCATGCCCCACAACTGTAAAAGGCTTATAAACATTGCTTAGGTTTCTTGATTGTCTAGAAGCACATGAACCCAAAAAATACTGTCCTGCATGGTTGAGAAGATCTTTTGGCTTGCAAATTGGACACATTCCACTGTTATACATAAAACTCTACTTGGAATTGAAAATGTTCTTCAGCCATGCTAATGTAAGAACCTCCTGGAAATGCTCGCACCTCTGCCCTTGCTCCAATCAAGCACAGGATGCACCTGCAGGCCCCTGACTTTCTCCAGCTATAATTACTCACCTGGGACTCAAAGCTGCCGATGATGCACAGCTGGAAGAATAAAACAGTCCAAAGGACAAAAAGCTCTATTCCTATGAGCAGAATATATTTGACTGTTCTTGGTAGATAGTATTGCTGCCTCAAACTCCTGTGTCCGACCAGACCATCGTTTCCCATCTCACAAACCTACCTAAACTGAACCACATCTTACTATATTCATCAGTGATTTGTTGAACTTCTACTGTGTGCTTAGCCATCGTCAGTGACTACCTAACTCTATCAATCACCTACCTTATGAGAACTTTTAGAACCTTAGCCCATTACTTGTTCAGACTATGGTGATTTACTCTCTGACCATGCAGAAACTCACATATACCTGGTACTATCTCCACTTGCTTTACTCTGTCCTAGTATTACAGCTCAACATGTACATGCTCTTCTAGTAAATTATTTCTCTATTTTTATACACTAAAGTAGTTATAACAAAGAATATTTATCATTTTGGAATGCTGCTATTTGACTATTGGGTTTGAATGTTGAATATCTGGATAATCAGTGTCATCTATCATTCTGGAAGTGCATCAGTTTCTGGAAGGTGGTACTTTGGTTTCAGTTATATCACTACAAGGTGAATAAAAGGTTACAGACTTATTGTAGCTGGCTGGAGCAGGCAAAGCACTCTCAGAGCTACCATGTCATATGTCTCCGAAACTTTAGGATGCCAGCTAGTGAGCCAGCAATGACTCAGATGCCACAGCTTTAAAAGGCACTTCAGCCTTCTGCAGAGAGCCAAGAAATTTTCATGAATAGCCACAGCTGTTGCTCACAAAGAAGGACACGATGAATAGAGTAAAAGCATCAACACGATGCAAATAAAGTTAACAGCCAGGCTTGACAATTGTTTGAAAACCAAGAGGCAGTTCAGTGACACCACTTTTCTAGACAACACTAATGAGTCTTCAGTGCTAAATTATGCTGACTAAACTTATTTGTGGAAGCAGAAAATCGATAACAGTGCAGTCAAGGCATCAGAAGGAGGGCGGCTGGCACACTGGTTACCAAAGCTATGCTGCTCCTAATGAAGACAGAAGATAGAAGTTGCAGACACAACCGGACTATTTGTGGAAGAATTTTCTTGTTGTCACACCTGTCCTTCCATATTTTAAAATCTAATTTTAATTGTGCTCATCATCAGGCAGCCATTCCTGTTTGTGCAGCCCTGCTCTCCTGCAGCTCCAGGGAACCCAATCTTAAGTCCTTAGCTTCTAAAGGGAGCAAAATTCTTGGAACTTGTTGATTATTTTACAGTCAGTAACTAATGTATGTGCATTTGTACACAGTATTTATCTTGAGGAATCTATAGCAGAATGGGACTCAACTATTTATTGAAAACCTCATTGGCCAAATAAATGAAGCAATCTATGGTGGGCTGAAACAAAATAAATTGAAAGTGGCTAGAGGGTCAAAGCTGCCTGGCAAAACTCTATTTTATTAAACGGGTCCTTTTCATAAAATCTTGTATGAAACTTATACACACACACACACACACACAGGCTCAGTGTCATGGTTTGAATATGCTTGGCCAAGGGAATGGCAATATTTAGAGGTGTGGCCTTTTTGGAGGTGTGTCCTGTAGGTGTGGGCCGTACCCTAACTGCCTGGAGGTCAGTATTCTGTTAGCAGCCTTTGGATGAAGATGTGGAACTCTCAGTTCCTCCTACACCACCCCTGTCTAGATGCTGCCATCTTCCTGCCTTAACCATAATGGACTGAACTTCTGGACCTGTAAGCCAGCCCCAATTAAATGTTGTCCCTCATAAAACTTGCTTTGGTCATGGTGTCTGTTCACAGCAGTAAAATCCTAACTAAGAGACTCAGCAAGCCACAAAGATCAAGCCAGTAAGCAGCACTCCTCCATGTTCTTAGCTTCAGTACCTTACTCCAGTTGTCTTGAGCTCCTACACTGACTTCCCTCTAAAATAGACTGTGATCTGATATTTAAAAGATAAAACAAATTTCTCTTCTCAAGTTGCTTTTTGTCATGGTGTTTTATCATAGCAATAGAAACCCTAACTAAAACAGTCACTATATATATATATATATATATATATATACACATATATATATGTGTGTGTGTGTGTGTATGTGTGTGTGTGTATTGTAAGCGTGTATATATATAGACATAGTCAAAGAGAAAACACAACAAAATGTATTCAGAAAAACTAATTTGTGTTGAGATATTCAAGTATATGAAATAATAAAGAATTTGGTAGCATATAGGCTGACATTGGGATCATATAATGTATGTTTCTGAAAGGATATTAAAATACATTTGCTTGAATGCTTGATGTACTAGAATTCAAATGTGGAAAGGAATCTGTCCTTTTATACTTAGTGTTGTTTGGGGTGGCAGAGATAGGAAGATCCAAGGAACTCAGAGGCCAGTCAAGCAAGCTGAAATGAAATGCTTCTAATACAGTGAGACACATCTTAAAAAGTCAGAGAGTGATAGAAGGTGCCCTCCCCTCACCTCATCCTGTGTATACAGTCACACATTCATATGCATACACTATATATACACACAGCAAATATTAAAAATAAAATAAATAAAAATAAAATTTCATTTATTCATTCTTATGACACCTTTGTTAACTTGTTAGAATTTATTTAGGCCAATATAGAGACTGCTTGTTCAAGTACCAAATTGCCATGTAGAATTTATAATATTTAAATATTCATTTGTAATGTAGATTTTTTGAAGGGAACTGGACCCTTGAACATATCCTATTCCATACAATTGTTTAATTAAAATATAATTAATTATTGGTCACTTTTGATAAAATATATCATCTTAGAATGAAAGATGAAAAATAAATTCCTTTAAATGCAATGTTATTACTGTGAATTTAGTTTTAATGTATATATCCAACCATTAGTTACTATGGGTTATTGAGTAAAGATGATAACAGCAAATAATTGCTATATAGTAACCTAATTGCATTGTCTTTTACCAAGATTAATAAATTGCTCATATTTTTACTCAAAGAAAATTAAATGAGACTATGTTTTATATTGTTTTACATAGAACATATACATACACCTTCTTAGTTTATACCTGTTATTTCATATTTGTAAGAAAGAAATATAATATTCAACATTAGTTCTTGTACATGGGAGCAGAATACAACTGCTTACATTTTCATGTATACAACCATAATTAGAGCAAGCCTTATTTTTCTCTTTGAAGATATTTTTATATATCTGTCTATATTTCCTTGAACATTTGCTATAATTCTTGAGTAAATGCACAACTTCAAAATGTTTATCAAGAAACATTGGCCAATTTACCATCAAACAATAGTCAATGAAGATCTATTCATATTGGTAATTATGTAATAGTAACAAAAATGTCAAAATCAGATTTCTCAAAAGTTCTGTTATCACATTAAAACTTCAAGGTAAAGACTTTGCTAAAAATGTAAGTAAAAGCTTATTCTTCAATATTTCAGTAAACGAAACATCTTTAAGTCCATCTATAAAGGCAACAAAAACGTGTGTTTTAGTTAAAAACTGGCTTACCTATGGCATTCTATATACATGCTTCCAAGGTTTATAGTAGTTGGGTAGTGAGGGCATTATAAAAAGTGATATAACAAAATTTCTTATGGGTGCTGATTGAAAAAATATAGCAGATTGACTTGGAGGAAAGGGAAGAATATGGTCAAATATATTTATTTTTAAAAATTGTTTGAATAAAAAGTAAAATATAAAGCCAGAAACATATCAAACTTTCTCTTGAAAAAAATTAAAGAATTTCTAAATGTTCAGAGTGGGGCTTAGTAAAATAAGCTATTGATACTTAATCTATATGATTTCTAAAAGCCATGCAAAACAAATATACCAAATTTATAAGGTACCTTTTTAGACACCTTTTCCATTGCTATGACATAATTCCTGAGAAAAGTCACATATGAAAATGCATGTTGCTTTAGTTTTATGATGGAGACAGTATGGTGCAATTCATGGCAATGAGACAGGCTTGGGGCAGGGATTGCTCACCTTTTTGGGGGACAAGGAAACAGAAAGCACAGATGGGAATTGATGCCTAGATAAGTTCATTCACTAGCAATGAACTTCCTCCAGCTAGGTCATACTTGCTTTGGGTCTTGCAACCTCCTATAACAGGCACACTCTAAATTTGTATCTTTTGAGTCATCTTCAGAATGGCACTAAAAGTATTCAAAATAGACAGGTTCATGTACTTTGTTGATCTTTTAAAGGAACATGTCCATAGTTTCAAAACATTTTTAAGGATTTGTTTGCTTTCTTTATAATGGCAATTAGTAAAAAATGACCTCTAAGTTTTAATTTTCTTGACAAACATAGCATGTAAATTTATTCTTGTGGGAAAGTGTTTTCATAGTAATTGCTTGTTTCTAGATCAAGAAACATCTTGTTAAGATTTTAATTTAGAAATAGTATCCAACATAGGGGGATTACATGAATAAGATAAAATGATGAATTATATTCTTTATCCACAGTTGCATATTCATATTTTTCTTCATAAATACTCTTTCCCTAGTTTGTTTGAGGTGAAGTTGTACATGTCATAATCCTTCATCACTAAATATTTTAGTTTCTGTTTCCTAATAATAGAAATTGACTTTTACATAGTCACCCATCAATTTTGTCTATTAACTGAGTTTGGGAAAAGAAGATGGCTTACCATCAGTAGTTTCATCACCTCCAAAACGCTGTCGGTAGAAAAGCATCAGTTCTATGTTGTAGCATTTGTAGACCACCAGTAGCAGTATAAGTAGCAGAAAGATTGCTCCCAGGCCCCCTGCAAGCTCAATTTTGTAGATTAAATCTGAAGTAAACAGAAGAAACAAGAAGAGGTAATTAAATCAGTAACACTTTGAATTTCTTCTTGTCTCTATGTAGGAGATATACTAACCATTCTAGTTTTCTTTTCAGAATGTCTTGTGCATTTTCCTCCTGATATGTTAGCATAAGTCATATTTTATTAAAATTGACCATATTCTGAAACTTGGAGCAATTTACCATAAGTAGTAAGCATATCATAAAAGAAATACTTAGATTCCAATTAATTTAGAAAATATTGCATTTTCACATACATTTTAAAACTTTTCATTATTATTTAATATCATTATTTTATTATTTATTATATAATATATGGCATTTATTAGAAATTCTTTTTAAGATGCTTCTCTGCCATCCGAAGTTCTTCAGGTGAGAATTCTTTGTTTAACTCTGTACCCCATTTTTAAATAGGGTTGTTTGGTCATTAGGGAAATGCAAATCAAAACAACCCTGAGATTTCACCTTACACCAGTCAGAATGGCTAAGATTAAAAATTCAGGAGACAGCAGGTGTTGGAGAGGATGTGGAGAAAGAGGAACACTCCTCCACTGCTGGTGGGGTTGCAAATTGGTACAACCACTCTGGAAATCAGTCTGGCGGTTCCTCCGAAAACTGGGCACCTCACTTCCAGAAGATCCTGCTATACCACTCCTGGGCATATACCCAGAGGATTCCCCACCATGTAATAAGGATATATGTTCCACTATGTTCATAGCAGCCTTATTTATAATTGCCAGATGCTGGAAAGAACCCAGGTATATCTCAACATAAGAGTGGATGCAAAAAATGTGGTATATCTACACAATGGAGTACTATTCAGCCATTGGAAACAATGAATTCATGAAATTCTTAGGCAAATGTATGGAGCTGGAGAACATCATACTAAGTGAGGTAACCCAGTCTCAAACGGTGAATCATGGTATGCACTCACTAATAAGTGGATATTAACCTAGAAAACTGGAATACCAAAAACATAATCCACACACCAAATGAGGTACAAGAAGAACGGAGGAGTGGCCCCTTGTTCTGGAAAGACTCAGTGAAGCAGTATAGGGCAAAACCAGAACGGGGAAGTGGGAAGGGGTGGGTGGGAGGACAGGGGGAGAGAAGGGGGCTTATGGGACTTTCGGGGAGTAGGGGGCTAGAAAAGGGGAAATCATTTGAAATGTAAATAAAAAATATAAAAAAAGAAATTCTTTTTAAATTACAAATATTATATATTACTAATATGTCATACATTATTATGTTATATTAGGGAACTATTAAAGCTCCTTTATTTTGGATTCATGAACAATGTTTTGTTGCTTCTGTTAAAATATCTTGTTGGTTTGGTGAGATTATCTTCTGTACTTCTCAGGTCACAGACTCTATTCTTCTACTATAGAATAACATCATAAAATTACTTTCAGAATCAAATAGAATCTAATGAATTTGCAAGGTTTAACTGTTCCACTTAACCTCAGTAGAAAATAATCTAATATATATACACTAAATGGGAGGAATTAACTTATCTGTTCCCCATACTTATTTGAATAAATTACTATAATATATTTGTGATATAATATACCCAGTAGAACAAAAAGTGCATGAGAAATCTAGGTTAGCCACTTAGCCTCTTTGGCCAACACCAAAGTACACTGTACTTATGCTTTTCCACTGAGGCAGTTCTGGAACTCTGAGGGTTGGGATAATTAAATCAGCACATAATGGAATGAGACAATAATGTCTCCCAGGCTCAGAGAACAGTGGATTATCTGTAGCTTAATTAGTGATATTAACAAATCTAGAGAGATCATAAAAAATAAATGGATAGTATCATGGAAATTATAAAAATTAGAACTCAAAGGATATTTTAGATTTTGAGCTCAATATTTTCTAAAGGAGAAATGCTAACTCTGAGAGAGCCCAGAAAAGAGAAATATTTTCTGTTGAGGGACAAGAACATCCACTGGTCTCATCATAATTAAATGAAATTGTTTTAAGATTAGGTGGTCTCCATTTAATCTAATTCTGTAATTATCAAGCAAATACTCTATTACTACTAATTCAGCTTACCATGTAACTAGATACTGGCAAGGGAAATGACATTTTATTTTGCACATTAGTTGTTTCTGAGTGTGGTTGGCATCACTGAGTTTCCCTGGGTAGGCCTATTCAAATTTCTGAGCTGGCGATGATGATTCTTGAGAATCACAGACAACTATTCTTTGGTAATGTTTCTTTTCTTTATGTAAGATAATTTGCTTAAGAAAAATAAGTCATGGCCAATGTAACAAAATTCATTTAGTATGTTATGATTTATAAAATATATGATTGCATTATAGAATATATATATATATATGTATGTATATATAAAACCACCATATATATGCCCAACCTGTTATTTACTTTGTTAATATTCTTGTACCCAAGAATTTTTAATCAAATTTATACATGTAGAATTTGAGACTCTATATTTTAAATCAGTTATCTAATGATATCTATCTAAAAGTGTCTCAAATAGGATAAGAACTGTGGTGTCCTAAATTTAAATTCAAGAGTCTTTTTGTTCCACCCCAGTATTATTTACTCTATCCAGAAGTGATAATATATAAACATCTACATGATTTCCATGGAAATGTTGATGTTATTTCCTTAGACCCTGTGACTTGTAGAGGATTTTGTTCCTATTATTTTACTCCAAAGAATGAAGATAGACTGCAATTCTTAGTGACAATGAGATAGGCTGCTTTGAAGAGGACACCTAAAAGCCCTGTAGTCATGGATGAAGGGGGCTCGTAGGGGTTCTGCATGTCAAGGAAACTATTAAGTTTTCTGGAGAATCAAAGAATTAACTTTTCCCAAGGAAGTTGACTGAGAGTTGGACACAATGCAGCTGATTAAGTAGCTCACAGAGTGGGAATGGAAATAAAAGCAACTCTTCTTGTGTTAAAGCAAAATGAGGCATGGTGGAAATGGGAAGAAAAGGGAGGGATTGTGAAGGAGAAACTGCCCATAATGGACAGTCTGAGGTAGGTATGGGAAGTAAGTATCTTGGCCTACCAGCTACAAAAAGAACTCAGTTTGAAATGAAGGCCCTATATTTTAGGCAAACCCATAAATCCTACCACGCATTTAAGTATGCCTCTTGTCTAATAAACTGGTGTCCTAGGAACTACTCCCTATCTTGCTTCTGGGGTAAAGCAAGCTTCCGCTTCCGTAACAAATTTAAACTGGAAAACAAAAGGCAATCTTCACTTGTTTCCTCCCCAGGTTCCATTAACAATACATTGTAAATGACCACTGCTGTGTTGGAAACAATAAATGTTTCTTTGTTACTCTGAAAATCAATTGCCTTCCAACTTACCTCGTTGAATGACTGACTTTCTCCCCCTTTGTTCCTGTTTTTACCTTAAATGTTCAACTTAATCTGTAAATGTTTGCATGTCTCTGTCTTTTGTTCATCTTCTTCCCTCTTGCCCTTCCTCTCTCCTACTTTTTCCCCCTCCCCCTTTCTCCTTCTCTTCCATTTCCTCTCTGGCCAGAACAGCTCTCAACTGTTTTCAAAGTCACTGAATGGAAAATTTCCCAACAACTTCTATGTTATTTACAGAGTACAGTTGCTGTTAGGTAGCTGGAAACCATCAGCAGCAGGAACAATTTCTGCTTATGAGTAGCAGGCACCCATGTCAGCAGTAAATATATGGAAGAGAATCATGGTGGGAAAAGAAGCTTTATAGATTGGGGGATCCATTTTATAAAAATGCCTCTGAAAAATATTACATAATGGTGGATGTTTAAGTTGAAAACTGTGAACTTTGACTCGGAGACCCAAAAAGTATTCTTTGATTCAGCTAAGGCAGTCTTATCAAAAGAGAAACATCCATCCTATAATCAGAGGGTAAAACTGCCACCAGCCAAATGACATCTGGCTTTCTTTTGTCTTCTGTTTGCATTTGCCATTTTCTATCACAGCAGGATCTGTACTTCAAGACATTTCCTGACTGAGAAGCTGAGAGTCATTTATTTTGGTCTGTGTCTTGTAAATACTTCCTCAGGATAACTGTAGCCAGGGAGGAGACTTTTGAGTAGTTATAACTTTTTGTAGATACTCATAGTGTATATACAGCTCTTTCATATCTTCTTAGTTTGAGCCCATCTATTTCTTCAGTGTGAACACAAAGGTCAGATACTATTGAATGGGAAAAATAGCAAGTGAAGACCAGAGACAAGAGGACAGGGTGTGGGACTGTGTGTGGGTGTGGGACTGTGTGTGGGTGTGTGTACGAGTGTTTGAGCTTGATTCTCTAACAGACATTAGTGAATGGGCTAGGGGATTTATTCTGGGACCTGAATGTTGGCATCCTCTCAAAAGTTATGTTTGTTGATCTTGGGAGATTCCTCAGTAGCTGTGCATTTTTTAGAGTCCCGAGTTTGATTCCCAGCATTAGACAAAACATTGTGTGTTAAAACAGTATTAGGTTTGAGCAGTGGTATTAGAATTTGGGGACAAGTACCCTCTTAGAGGCCGGAAAGAATCTTTTTTACTTGTTTTCTTATGGAAAACCACATAGAATTTAACAGCCACGAGGAATGGTCCTTACTAGACAGGGAATATTCTAGCACACTGATCTCTAGAACTGTGTCAAATTTGTGCTTTTTTGTTCCCTGCTTGGTTAAAGCTACTTTGTTATAGCAGCCAAATAGATTAAGACATACATATATTATTGCTGACTAGGGTGATGCTATAACAAATCTCTACAAATGGAGAAGTGGCTTCGAAAGTGAGGAATGAATGGGGAGAGGCTCAAGGACAGTTGATGTACATTGCCAATACAAAGAGCCTTGTGGGAGAGTCTGGTGACAGTTCAGAAAAAGATGAAGACTCCAGGGAAATGATCATTTTTGAAAATAAATTAACCTAAATAGCTCTGAGCAGAACACTGGTAAAACATGACTCATAAAGGTTTATGAGGACTTAGATCTTGGATATTCTGACCTCTAGAAGTATGAGAAAATGTATTTGTGTTCTTTATAAATGACACAATCCAATATAGCCTCTTATACTAAAACAGCTTTCTATATTGTTGTAAAAATCCAGGTGGAGTAGAAGAAAGTGCTGAGTAGAGGGTGAATGAGTAGGGGTGGGGGAAGGGAGGAAGGGAAGGGAGGGAAGGCAGAGACAGAGGCAGAGACAGAGGCAGAGACAGAGGCAGAGACAGGCAGAGGCAGAGGCAGAGGCAGAGGCAGAGGCAGAGGCAGAGGCAGAGGCAGAGGCAGAGGCAGAGGCAGAGGCAGAGGCAGAGGCAGAGGCAGAGGCAGAGGCAGAGTGAGATTTAGATTTACTGTCATAGTTTGTGGGGAAGACAATATGTACAGAGTTAGACCTAACTACCAGAATATTTTAAGGTTAAGTTCATGATCTTGGTTCACCAAGAGGGAAAAATTAGATGGATCTCTTACTACTGTATAGTTAGTTATTCGTTCTCACTAGTAGCTCTTCAGAGAAAACAAAATATAGCTGCATTAGGAGTTATATACTTAAAGGGTATAATATTTTTGTTATCTCTGTCCATGATGACTGGATGTGTTAGAGGTGAATTTTTACTGTACAAAGCCCTTTAGAGTTCATGAAATGATTCGTCACAAATTTCTTCTCCATAATGATCACTTAGGGGGTTTCAAATATTTGACTTACAGCTCATTAAGAAGTCATTGTTCCATTAAAAAAGCTTATGTGTGCATTCTAGGTGGAATTATCACAGCCAGTGAGGTCAGGCTCTATTTTGATAAAGTCTAATACCTCTAAATTCAAGGTTAATATGTTAAATATAAACATATATGTAATATATGTTTATATATTATATATATATTAACATGTGTGTTTGTGTATCTTAACACAAGAGAAGCTTGATAGGATTTTTAAAAATTACAACATTTTCCCAAGTACTTTTGAAAGCTCGAAGACCAAATGAAGAAAAATTAACCTTGTTCTTTTGCAAAGCACTGCAAAAAACTCTAACTTCTGCCTAGAAGAATGCTAACTGATATATCATGTGTCAAATATAATTTTATTAAAATAAAAATGTGCCAAGAAAAATGAATATTAATGTTTATAAATTTAAAAGAAATCATCTTAACTCTCAGCTTCACTTGAAAACTTTGAAGGATTCCAAAACCTGAGTCAAAATCTTCTAGAATAAGAGTGGTAGGTTGTTGTTTAAGTAAAGTATATTTCGTCGAGATCATGTTTCACACTTCTTCTAATAGTCAACTTGCTTATTTTCTATGTATGCTTGGCTTTTTTACCTCTGTGCCTGAATGTTAAAATCTTTAAAAAAAAAAAAAAAAATAAAAAGGCTGGGTAGTGGTAGCTTGTGCCTTTAATCCCAGCACTTGGGAGGCAGAGGCAGGCAGATTTCTGAGTTCGAGGCCAGCAGGGTCTACAGAGTGAGTTCCAGGACAGCCAGGGCTACAGAGACAAACCCTGTCTCAAAAATCAAAAAAAAAAAAAATCCAAAAAAAAAAGAAAGAAAAAGAAAAAGAGAAGAAAAATAAATAAATAAATAAAGAATGAATGAATGGAAAAAACATGAACTGAGGGTATGCAGTCAAGACAAGATGACAGATAAAATCTTGTTTTATAAATCTCTTTTATCTTTTCTCCCACTGCATCGCGCTAGTCATATATGATGAGAGCTTCGATGCAACGAACACTTTTGAGTATTTATTATGTTTTATGTACTATGGCTACAGCTGTCACTAATGCAAGAAAAATCCCTACACTTATTGAAGGAACATTCTTTGGCAGGATGAATGAAAGAAACAAATGGCCAATTTAATAACCAATACTAATTAATGCATATACTGGAAAGAATCTGAAACTTAGAAGGCACACACAAAAAGACAGTAGTGAATTATACTTTATATGAGGTGTCCAGGGAAAGCCAATTGAGTAGGTCACATAAGAAGAGGCCTGTGTGATTGGAGGCAACCATGGCAACAGAGGGAGAAAAATGTTCCAGGCAGCAGAAATAAATAATGGAGACAGATCTAAGAAAGGACAATCCTTGTTGAGCATGAGAAATTGAAAGGAGGCTAGTGAGCATGGCATTCGATCTAGAGTGTACGAAAAGTGAGAACAGCAATAAGAACAGATTGGGCAAGGGCAAACGTCTGGGGTTTTATTCAGTTCATGTGAGCTGAGAGCTCCAACTCATCTGGTAGGCTTTGAAAGTTGAACCATGGGGCTTAGTTGTGACATGAGTAGAGAAAGCCAGAACCAAAGGATAGGTTTGAATATTTTGTTCCAAAAGACCAGAACGAGATGATGAAGATGAGGAAGAACAGAGGATCATGGGTATAGGCAGATGAAATGAGGTATACTGTTTGGGGCAGGAGAAGCTTGATGTACCTATGGGATATATAAGGTTTTATATAGTATTAAATAGACAGATATATAAATCTGAACTTTGTGTGAGGTGATATAAGTAAGAAAAGCTGTGAGATGGAGACTGAGAATTCAGAGATCGAAATGAGAAGCTGGAAAAAAGTGAATCACAATATGTGTTTAAGTATAAGGCAAATGAGAATTAATGTTTCCAGTTAATAATAATTTTGGTCAAAATTCTTTGTGGATGATATGGAAGGCAGTAGACTTTTACAGTGTATCCTCATGTCCAGTTTCAGATTTCTAGAATTTTAAGAACTGCCAGTTGTTGCTTTTACTTTTAAATAGAATAGATTTATTTTAAAACTCAGATTATATCTGTTCCCACTGGTTGAATTATTACAAACCTTCCTTCATGTTTTTCCCCAAAGAAATTTCCAAATTGAAAAAAGACAAAGAAAATAAGAAAAAAGTGTGTCTCTTGTGTAACTTTTATTAAATGTTTATATTTCTTTGCATTGTTGCTACCTAAGAGGTTTGGGATGTCTATTTTATTTGTCTATTTCTCAATACCTAGCATATGTTTGCTACACATGAGTCCTCAATAATAAAAGAGAGCTTTAATCATTTATTCAACCAGGATGCAATCCAAGTGCCTATTAGTAGCAAAACACTGCCTAAGTTGCTTAAAGATACAGAAGTACAGCTGCAAACTCAGGCTTGGAGAAATCTCTGAACCAAAAGTACAGGGACAAAGCAACTTTTCCACAAGGCATGTGAGCTAGGCAAAGCCTGTGCTAATGTAGGAAGTTATATAGATGAGAAATTACTCAATATTCAATATAACAAAGTGCAATTTTTAGCTGGGCTACATTTTATATCTAGAATTGTTTATTTAAACTGTTAGTTCTACAAGGTGGATATTGTTACTTTTTTGTATATACTAGGAGACTAGGGTTCGGAAACACTAATCAGGCATGTCAGTTATATTTCACCAGGTGGCTGAACCAGATTGCCTGAACCTGGCTACACTGACTTCTCTTTCGATATTAGACCCCATTTATGCATAAATATGCCTTTAAGATAGCATCGAGTCCAGTCATGTGAGACAGGCCGCTGCTGAGATACAAGCAGTATTCTCAGAAAAATCACGCTTCCTTGCTTCTTCTGGAGATTCTGGTCAGGCTCAAGTTTTGGGGCTGGCAAGAAAATGGAAATTCCATCTTGGCCAGTAGGTGCAAGTAGTGATTTTGCTGATTTAATCTGTTCTATTGTTCTATAGCCTAGGCAACAAGTGGCCTGATTAAGAACATGTGTTCTGCTACATTTACAAAACCTTTCCCAGGTGAACACACAAACTATTTAGCCTTTTTGTAGTAATGGAGACTTTTGCTAAAGCCTTTTCAGATGCTTTTCCGGCACTGTCTAGTTTTAGCCTTTTTATGCATAAATTTTGTTTTGTTTCTCTTTTCTTTTATTTTTCCCCATAACATACAGTTCTACACACTCTAGAACAAACTATTAAGAGGGACTTTTCCAGATATGCCAAATTACTTAGAATAAATGCACCCATTGAAGGTCTTTTAATACTAAGTCATGTGACAAAAGATAACTTAGAGTATTTACAATAGCTCTTCTTATATGGCAATTTCTTCTTAAATTATGTTACATTTTATTTTGGAATTTAAAAAGTAACTTTGTTTTTAATCAGTTAACATAATGTCTAACATTTCAACTAAGCAATATAACACATAATAAAGTGAAATGCAGAGAAAATATGGAATGCTAGTATATCCAAATTTTATGTACCATTTTGAATTACAAATGTCACCAGACTTTATTTCATGTACTCATTTCCTTATGATATTAAAGGCTTTTTGTTTTTGTTGGTATGCTCAGCAAGCAAAATATTTCTCCTTAAAAAAGACAACAGTTTTCTTTATTGTTTCTATTTACATTTTTAGCTTTTGGACAGTTTTGTTCAATTCCTTCACCTGTTTGATTGCGTTTTCCTGTATTTCTTTAAAGGATTTATTTGTTTCTTCTTTAATGGCTTTTACCTGTTACCTGTGTTTTCCCATATTTCTTCAAGGGAGTTCTTTATATCCTCCTTAAAGGCCTCTATCATCTTCAAGAGAAGGGATTTTAGATCCTTACCTTGCTTTTCATGCATGTTAGGGTGTTCAGGGCTTGTTGTGGTGGGAGAACTTTGGGGTGACCTTAGCCAAAACACCCAACATTGGAGAAAGGGAACTCGAAGAATTCACCTCCAGTAAATAGACAGGGCCTCAAGAGGAGGGATGGGGTTACTAACCCACAGTCATAATTCCTGACCCCGAATTGTTCCTGTCTAAAAGAACTACAGGGACAAAAATGGAGAAGAGACTGAGGGAAGGAAGTCCAGTGAGCAACCAAAATTGGGATCCATTTCAAGGGGAGGCCCCAAGACCTGACACTGTTACTGAGGCTATGGTGTGCTTACAGAGAGAAGCCTAGCATGGCTGTCCTCTGAGAGGCCCAACAAGCAGCTGACTGAGACAGATGCAAATACTTAGAACCAGCCACTGGGCTGAAGTTGGTGACCTGCGTGGTTGAAATAGGTAAAGGCTAGAAGAAGCTGAGGAAGAATGATACACTATAGGAAGACCAGCAGCCTTAACTAACATGGACCCCTGAGATCTCTCAGACACTGAGCCACTAACCAGGCAGCACACACCAGCTTGTCTGAGGCCCCCAACAAATATACTGCAGAGGACTGCCTGGTCTGGCATCAGTAAGAGATGCTCCTAATCCTTGAGAGACTTGAGGCCCCAGGGAATAGGGAGACCTGGTGCTGGTTGGGGTAGCATCCCTCGGAGACTAAGGGGAGGAGAAATGGGAGGGGGGACCAGAAAGTGGTAATGGCAGAACTGTAAAAAAAATAAAAGTAATAAAAAAAATCATTCAAATAATAATAAAAAAAATAGTTAAAAGAAGTTTTTATTAAATACAAAGTGTGTTCAGAAAACATATTTAGTGGCTATCGGTACTTAGTAAAGGCATAGTTGTTTTTATGAAAAAGAATACCCTTTTTCCGCAGTAGAACACTGGCATGTTTCCGTCCATTTCTGTTCTCCACGTGGCAGGTATAATTAGCCAAGTCAGCTTCTACCACTGAGTCAAAGATAAGTGTCAACTCAACTTCTTTTTCTCCAAGATGCTCTTTGAGGAGCCTGAAAGAAAGACAGTAGACATGGGTGTGTTGGTTTGAAAGAGGCAGAAAGCAGTCATACAAATTCTACAAGATGTTAAACCAGCATGCCTGCCTCTGGACTCTACTGGATACAGTGCTGTGGTCAGAGGCATGCAAGTATATCACCTCCAGTAAGAAACCAGAAAAGAAGTAAGGAACAGAAAAGAAAGTAAAGTCAGACATGGGGAATTTACTCATCAAAAAAGGAAGCAACAACATGTTACTGGGCCTGTAAATAGAGTGTATATGATTTGTGTGAAAACAAGGCAATATTGGTTTTAATGTTCTAAATGGAGCTTAAGAAAACTAGTTGGATCTTTACAGACTGACACAATGAAAAAAACAATCTGTACAAGCAAAGGTTTTATGTTAGAAGTTAGGTTTTATAAAGGATAAAGAAGGGAATATTAAAAAATGATGGGCATAGGCACCGGAGTGATGGCTTAGCAGTTAAGAGCATTGATTGTTCTTCCAGATGACTCAGGTTCAATTCCTAGCACCCACATATTAGCTCGCAACTATCTGTAACTCCAGTTCCAGAGGATCTGGCACTCATACAGACATACATGCAGGACAAATGCCAAATGTACATTAAATAAATAAATAAATAAATAAATAAATAAATAACTAAATAAATAAATAAAATTAACTAATTAAAAATGGTGAGCATAAACCTGGGAGTAGTGGCACATGTCTTTCTTTCTTTCTTTCTTTTTTTTTTTTTCCCCCGAGACAGGGTTTCTCTGTATAGCCCTGGCTGTCCTGGAACTCACTCTGTAGACAAGGCTGGCCTTGAACTCAGAAATCCACCTGCCTCTGCCTCCCAAGTGCTGGGATTAAAGGTGTGTGCCACCACTGTCCGGCTCAGTCCTCTCTCCTTCCCCTCTTGTCCTCTTCTCCTCTCTACCGGACCCCACTCTCAAACCTCCACTCTCACCTTTCCCCTCCACTGCCCAAGCACAGGCTCTAGACTTTATTAACCAGTTAAAATCGAGAAAAGGTTCACCTGAGATCACCTGAGTACAAGATGGACTGCTCATTGTGGGCAATCCCTCTTGAGAAAAAGAATCCGCATGTCTTTCATCCCAGCACTTTCGAGGCAGAGGCAAGTGGATCTTTGAGAGGTTGAAGCCATCCTGGTCTACAAAGTGAGTACTAGGCCAGCCCGGGCTACACAGACAAACCCTGTCTTGAAAACTACTAAACTAAAGCAATAATTAAAACAAAAGCAACCAACCAGATAAACAAGCAAGCAAGCAAACGCATGGTGAACACATGTATATAAACCAAAGGTGCTTAGTGACTTTTGATCTCCAAGTACAAGAAAAACTCCCATTTCCCCCCTTGCTTGTTATCTAATACAGTACTTGGCCCTGTCCAAAACCTGACTGTCTATCCACCCCATGGACCGAATATTTATAAAGCTTGCTCCCATCTTGTTCTTCTACATCTACTCATGGAAGAAACCTTGTTCTCAGTGACATTTTCTCCTAGACTCACTGTTTTCATTCTGGAGCAAATTGCAAGGGGCCTTGGGTAGCCAGAAAGAGAAGAGCTGCATTACGAGCATTGGTTCCTGTTTCTTCAAAGAGTGAGAGTCTTAACATTATCTAGCTATTTTCTCATTAAAAACATTTCTGCTTCCTCATGCTTTTGACCAAAAAGAGCAAATTAAAATGGTAGAAAATGGTCGTTAAGTTCTGGGGTATCTAGTTAAATATAGATGTATATTGGTAACCATAAAATACTTTATATGGAAAATTAGGGGGTGGAAAAAGTAATTTTTATCTTCTTTATGTATATACGATCATGAATACAGAAAAGGCTTTTCTGATTGACTAGCACAAAGTCAAGCTGAGGACTTATGAAATCATTTATCAACTGGCACTACACTTCAACTCATCTAACTCTTAAACTGGAAAGAATACATACTCTACTGACAATGAAATTGGAATAGTAAAATGAGTTCAAATAAGTGATCTGAAAAATAAAAACAAACACTATCACATTTAAAGAAACATTATTAAGTATAAATTTTTTTTTATCTGAAGATAGAATTTTTTTTCAGATTTTGGTTCATCCCAAATGATTTTAATTATGTTTTATTACCTTTTAATATTAGTTTGGTTTACACATTTCATAGTTCTTCCTTGGGAGATGGAAAAGCTTTAAGTTGGCAAAAGAGAGCTGCTAGAATATGGGAATTCCTTGAACTGATATGAAGCCTAAAGTAAGTACTACACATTTTAAAAATTAACTCTGAGTCGCACAGTGGTGGCACATGCCTTTAATCCCAGCACTTGGGAAGCAGAGGCAGGCAGATTTCTGAGTTCGAGGCCAGCCTGATCTACAGAGTGAGTTCCAGGACAGCCAGGGTTATACAGAGAAACCCTATCTCGAAAAAACCATAAAAATAAATTAAAAATAAAAATAGAAAAAAAAATTAACCCTGTTTCTGTTTTTCTCGGTTATCCAAGACTTGGTAATCTGTGCATATAATTCAAGAGAGTCTTCTATGACCGTTTACATGTGTGTATCTTTAAGATCACATGTTACTATTTGTCTTTATGTTAATGGCATTACTGACAGCCTGAAGCTAGAATTTGTCATCTAACCCCTCCTCTCAGCATACAGTTGTGGATTTATGTTGTTTACAATTTACATTGACTTCTGTTCTTCTTGTTTTCTCCCTTCCCTTGGTAAATCCCACTGTATTCAACTGTGTTAGCATCATGAAAAACCGCTGTGGAAGAAGCTCTAGTAGTTGCAGAAGCCTCAGAGGCGCCACAAATTTCATTTGATTTAAAGTATCACATGGAAGGCAGTCGCAGTCTGCCAGGCATGGGGCAGAAAGCTGATCCTGTTCCATGCCACAGAGCGTTTCCCTCCTCATCTCTAATGCAGTTTCCAAAAACAGATCTCCACAGGCTGCAGAAAGAATTTGGAGTGAGGATTGAAAAATGATCCTTCTTCATTCTATTAATATATATGAGGTGTCTTAATTATCAGCTCTTAAAAATCTAGAGGTGATTTGCTTTTTTGGAATTAAGCAGGAGGCTAGTGTTTATGTCTGTAATTCAGTCTGCAGAGTAGTCAAACTTTCCTACCAAAAACCGATATATGAAAATCCATCAATGATGCTTTTTCAATGCCGAATAAGTACCTAGCTCTGGGCTAAAGACTTAATATAAGAGAAATATAAACATTCTAAGACCCAAACCTGATGCATTAAATTCTAAAAATTAAAGGAGAAAGCAAAATCTCTGCAATTGAAAAATTACAGGATAGATGAGGTCAAGAAGTATTCCTGCCCCAATTGTGATGACTATAGAATTTCAAAGCACCCAACGTAAATTAGCTTTAAAAATAGACTTGACACAGTAGCTAGGCCAAAGGAAAAAGATATTGTTTTCCAGGCAAAGATAGTGGTGACTATTTGTAGAATGTGTGAAAGCTAGACACAAAAGAGACTGGTTTTATGATTGATAGAGGTTAGAGGTGAGGACACTCTAGGATGTAGTTCAAATAACCTGAGAAGTACTTCATTCTAATGATAAAATACAGAAATACTAAGAGTCATATGAAGTTAAATTTATTTTTAATGGTTTATTTTAGGTATAAATTATCACCAAAAATGTTCAAAAATTGATAAGTTTGGACAAATCTCTTTATCCATTGGAATTTTGGCTGGTAGAATGTGTTCTAATGTTGTTGTTCTTGTTGTTGCTGTAATGATAAAAAACAACAGCTTTGGGAGATGGAGCTAGTTTATTTAATTTAACTTTCAAATCACAGTAGATCATTGAGGGAAGTCAGGGAAGAAATTCAAGGCAGGAATCTAGAGGCAGGACCTCTTCTCTGCCTTCTCCATGGCTCATACTCAGTTAATGTTCTTATACATTTCAGGCTATCTGCTTAGGCCTAGCCACTCACAGTGGGCCGAGCCCTCCCATATCAGTCGAAAAAAATCACAGACCAGATGGCCACAGGCCAATCAGATCTGCACAATCGATTAAGATTTCTTTTTTCTATCTGGCTTTAGGATGCATCAAGTAGAATAAAGATTAACTACCAGAAGTAGCCACTCTTGGGCATATGCCCAGAGGATTCCCCAGCAAGTAATAAGAACACGTACTGTACTATGTTCATAGCAGCCCTATTTATAATAACCAGAAGCTGGAAAGAACCCAGATGTCCCTCAACAGAGGAATGGATACAGAAAATGTGGTATATTTACACTATGGAATACTACTCAGCTATTAAAAACAATGAATTCATGAAATTCCTAGGCAAGTGGGTGGAACTGAAGAAGAAGAAAAAGTTTTAAGAGAGTGGCTATGGTAATGGCTTGGCCAGTTGAGTACTTGCTGCATAAGCATAAAGACCCAAGTTTATCTCCCTAGCAATGGCAAACCAGTAAACACAAATGACAGAAGCATACGTCTGTAATCCTAGGGCTAGGAAATGTGTCCATTGGAGGGTTAGCCCTTAGAGTCTTAGGACAAGTATTGTGCTGAATTAGTTAATTCCAAGTTCAGTGGAAAACAATATCTAAAAAGAAAAATAATAACAACATGTGTGGGCACTTTGCTTACAGGACATAGAGAAATAATTTTGAACTTGCTAGGTATCTGTTCCTGTATTTACTTACTTTTATACTGTTGTATATTGCTGTGCATGCATCTGTGGGGGGAAAATAACATCAATGGTCTTCCCTGGCATCAGACACTGCATACTATAATACTGATATTCAAGGCAATATTTACCCACTGTGAAATAATTTTATAGATGCTTACAGAAGTAACCAAACAATTTCTTGATTAGATTTTTGGTCTGATCCCCATGTGATCATGACACATGACTAACAAAGCCATAGACCCTAAGGAAGAACATATGATTGGTTTATCTAAACTTATGTTGACAAACTCCATTATAAATATTTGTTACATCCATAGATTTCTATTTCTTTCAACTGCTAAAGGAAGCTTTTTTTTTTTTTCAAAGAGTTACTGGTTAATGAAGAGAATAAGGCGTTGTGTGTGCTCAGCCATAAATAGAACATCTATGATAGCTCCCAAAGTCTCAGAGAACATCATAGGACAGTTATGGTAGAAAGATGTAAGGGCTGAAGGATAGGGTAGGAGAGATGTAAAATATTCTTTCTTTGAACATGACATGGCTGTTGCACACATCGAATTAGAGAATCTGTGATTATCAGTGCAAGACCTGCATAAGAACAAAACAGTTAAAACTTTCCTCATTGGGTAGGGAAGGTATAACAATGACCCATCCCTAACTTAGGAGCAAATAGCAAATGATGGATGCTGGGAGAATGTGAGTCACTTTTCTTTGGCGACGGTGGTCACTGGTAGGTTGCCCATGACACATTGGATCATTCCATGTACCTGAGCATATAGATAGCAATAATTGGATTCAGTGGGTTATAAAAAAAAGAAAGATGTGAAGTTGGTACAGAGATGGTAGATATGCTGAGAGGGATGGGGGGACATAGAAGAAGAGTATGGGGTAGATATGACCAAGATACATTATATTCATGTATGAAATTTGAAAAACAAATTCCAGAAGCAATTAATAAGGATATTTGACATCACTCTCTGGCCCCAACATAGGCACACTGACATAGATACACAACTATAAACAGACATGTTGTGCATATACACACATACATACACTTCCTCCATGAAGATAAAGATAGTGTTACTAGACAGAATTTGGTAATTGTGCCACACACAAATACACACACACACACACACACACACACACACACACACACACACACACACACACGCGCGCATGCGCACACACACATACACAAACATATACACATGGTGCGAGTGAGTGAGATGGAATGAGAGAGAAATACAGAGATAGTAAAACATGAAAATTACCAGCTTTTCTTAGATCTATTGGATAATTGGACTCCTTCTCCCAATATCAATGATTTTAGCATACTCAGATCAGAAGCCTAGGAGCTGAGGCAATACTAGTAAGACCATTTAAAGTACAAATAATGCACTATACACATGCATCAAAACATCTCATCAATATAAACTTTATAGTTTGTGTATCAGCTAAAACTAATTGAAAATTTAAATTGCATTTATGCATTTGGGCCCACTACCCTGAGCCTAAGAGTTAAAAATTTATACATACTGTCTGTTATAGGCAGACTCCACACTTTGTAAGTTTTGCCTTCAGGGGCAATACTTGTTTTCAAGGTAAAGTTCAGGTATCTATCCTTCAAGCTTCTGGCAAGTGGAAAAGGAAATGCTCATTTAAAAAAATTATCCCAGAGCACTCTGTTCATCTTCTTCTTCTTCTTTTTTTGATACCCATCCTAAAACAAACTAGTTTCTCATATTAAAAAGTAAAAGGATATACCAAAACATAACAATTTCCTGGGCATAAAAGAACCACTCCACTCTGGTTTTCTTGTTTCACCCAAATGGAGATGACAATGAGAATCACTTAGGAAGGTAAAAGTCTATGGGCACAGGGTCATTTGAAGCCTGAGACACATCATATAATTTTCTTATGGTTACCATCCTATTAGACCAGAAAATAGAAATGTGAAATTTTCTAAGATACTAGAAGTCCCTGTAAATTACTATGCTGTTATTTGTGTATACTTGATTATAAATGTATAAAATAAAATGACATATTTCAAAGAAAAGATAAACTGGAATAATGTGAAATAATCCATCAAAACCAGAGAAATCAGAATGGGTAGAAGACAAAGAAACAGAAGAAGAGTAACAAATAGGAAGTGATACAAATATGATAGATATTTAAAGACCTATAGCAATAATCACTGTAAATATACGTGATCTATTTGTATAATTTCAAAACATACCAACAAGGTAGTTAAAAAGGATGAGGCCTAAAATGGATAGTTTCTCCAAGAAATTGGCTAAAAATATAAAGAAAGAGACAGACTAAAAGGATGCAGAAAAGCCTACAATGTTAAAATCAAGATGCTATAATACAAAAATGACTTTAAAGCAAAAAGAATAAATAGGTATATATCATGGGGAAGGAGGTCTTTCCAAAACCATACATGAAAACCTTTAACATATATGCATTTGACAAACTCACAAAATATATAAGGCAAAAACTGATGGTACTACAAAGCTTAACAATTGAACTCAGTATTAGAATATAAGACTTCAATAGGAGTTTACCACCAGTTAAAAGATTCAGTGGTTAGAAAACCAGTAAGGATATAGTTGAAATGACCAGCCTCAACATCCAACAAAATGAAACATACAAGAGTATAATTCCTATTTTTCTCAAGTTTACATAAATCACTCACCAAACAAAACAACTAAGTGAACTACTTGGCAAATATAGCATAAAAATAATGTAAATTACATTCTTGGAGCATGTCTTAGAGTTTTACTGCTATGAACAGACACTATGACCAAGACAAGTCTTCAACATTTAATTGGAGTGGCTTATAGTTCTAGAGGTTCAGAGGTTCAGAGGTTCAGGCCATTATGATCAAGGTGGGAGCAGGCCAGTATCAAAGTGGGCATGATGCAGGCAGAACTGAGAGTTCTATATTTTCATCTGAAGGCTGCTAGCAGAATACTGGCTTCCAGGCAGCTAGGATGAGGGTCTTAAAGCCCACACCCACAGTGACACACCTACTCCAACAGGGCCACACCTCCACTGGGTCAAGCATATTTAAACCATGACATTCTGCTCCCTGGTACCATAGGCTTGTTCAAACACATGAGTCTATGGGGGGGGGGGCATATCTAGCCATAGCATAATAAAAAAGTACATTTAGTCCAACTTCAAAAGTCCCCATACTCTATAGCAGTCTCAACAAAGTTAAAAGTCCAAAGTTGAAAGTCTCTTCTGACATCCAGCCAATAGCTTACTATAATCCCTGAATGAAGACAGGAAACCAACTGGGCATACTCCAAACTTTCCACGTCTAATGTCAAAGCAATCTTCAGATCTCCAACTCTTTTTGCATCTTTGTTGACTGCAACAAATTTCTTTTCCTGGGATGGTTCCACTCCCTGTTACCAGCTTTCCTCAGAAGATATCCTATGGCTCTGGCATCTCAAAATCTTGGGGTCTCCAAGGCAGCTTCAATGTTACAACTTCTTATTTCAATGTTTGGGATCCACACAAGATCTTCTAAGCTCCTTCAAAGGGCTGGCATCACTTCTCCAGCTCTGCCTTCTGTAGCGCTCTAAGCTCAGTTTGGTCCACTTCACTGCTGCTGTTCTTGGTGGTCATCCTATGGTACTGTGATTTCCTATACATTGGGGTCTTCTGCTGCAACTAGGCTTCACCAATAACCTTTTATAGGCTCTCTTCATGGTGACAAGCCCCAACTTCTTTGCATGATTTCTGCAGTCCTGGGTCATGAACTGTAACTGAAGCTGTCCCTTTACCAATGTTCTTCCTTGGTCTCTCACAGTGCCAAGCCTCAACTCTGCTCTTCATGAACACTTCAGGCAGTCAAATCTAGAACCACTCTTACATGTTACTAACAACAGCTTCAGCACAAGGTACAACCTTGACTACCTCTGGAACACATCTTATTTGTGTTTTCAGAAAACACTTGCTAGAAGATTTCACCTCAGTTATGTTGAACTCATCTTAATCACCACTATTTTCTCAGCTCCAGCTAACAAGCATTAATCATGCCGGTAATATCCTTCTCTTGACTCTAAAGCCAGAGCCACATGGCTGAATCTGTGGAGTTCTGCTGCTTGTAGGAGTTGGAACATGGTCCCCTTATTCTATTACATTATCACTAGCTTTCTGTTTTCCAACTCCTTAATTGCCTAAACTTGACTACTCTGTATATTGACCTTGAGCTCAGAGATCTGCATGTCTGTCTCTGGGATTAAAAGCCTGTACTGCCATGCCTGGATTTAAGCTTTGCTTCACCTAGAACTTGCTCTGTCTTGGGCTGGCCTTGAACTCAGAGATCTGCTTGGCTTTAGTTCCTAGGATTAAAGCTGTGTACCAGCATGCCTGGATCTGAATTTAGCTCGGTAGGATCTCGTCCTGAGGTCACCACTCCCTTAATTCAAAATAATCTCCTTGAACACAGGATTCAGCTCCATTTCACTTCCAGGTGCCCATTTACTACTGGAACTATATATTTTAATCCTTTCCTTTCTCTGCTTGCTATGCTTACTCAAAATGATCTTTATGAGATTTAACCAGAGAACAAAGTCTATGATGGTCATTACTGAGACTTCCTTTGTCAACTCAAGAAATCTGAGTCTCTTCACCTTAGCCTCAGGCATACATGTTAGACAAGGGCAAGAAGCAGCCACATTCTTCACCAAAATACCACAAAAAAAGTTTCTAGGCCACATATTGAAATCTTCACAGAAACCACTTGAGCCAGGTCTACACAATTCAAATCGCCCAGTAACAAAATTTTACATATTCCTACTAGGATAGCCCATTAAGCCCCATTTAAATCATTCCACTGCTTTCCAAACCCAAAGTCCCCAGTTCCACATTTTTCCAAGCAAAAGCCCCACCAGGCCTATCATAGCAATACCCCAGTCCCTGGTACCAACTTCTGTCTTAGTCAGTTTTATTGCTGTGAACAGATGCCATGACAAAGGCAAGTCTTATAAAGGACATTGGTCCTATAAGGTTTACAGGTTCAGAGGTTCAGTCTATTATCATCAAGGTGGGAGCAGGGGAACATCTAGGCAGGCACGATGCAGGCAGAGCTGAGAGATCTACGTCTTCATCTGAAGGCTGCCTGGAGAAGACTGGCTTCCAGGCAGCTAAGATGAGGATCTTAAAGCCCACACCCACAGTGACACACCTACTCCAACAAGGCCACGCCTCCTAATAGTGCCACTCCCTCCGCCAAACATATATAAACCATGACAGGGTACAATAAAATTTACTTGGAAATCAACAACAGACAGATACATACCTACAAATATCTAACCAAAATATTTGGAGATTAAGAAACACCTTTCTGGGAAGATTAATCTTCAGAGATGAGCTCCATTATGAGTTGTCGAATACTGAGTGGAGTTTCCTGGAAACATATACATGTGGCAATGCTAAACTGACTCTGGAAATGGTATTTATATAGTGATTATATATGTATATGGGGGTGAGGGTGGGGCTGGGGGGTGGGTGACTGTGGTGGGTTTTTATGTGTATGTAAACAACAGAGCAATTTAAACAATTTAAAATACGTTAAAATTAAAATATAATTAGAATGTGAGATCTAGTAAAAAAGTGATTATAAAGAAATATATAACAGCAAATGCATACATTAGAAAGGAAAAATCTAAAATCAACCAATGACTCTATCTTAAGAAATTAAAAAAGAAAAAATATGAATGCAAAGGTTCTAGAACAAAATTAATTATAAAAAATTATACAGTCTAAATATAAAAATATGTAAAATATATCTAAATGAAAATATGAATAGAAAAAAAAACAGGAAATAAGCAAAATCCAATATGTTTCTTTGGGAAATTTTCATAATGATTGATAAGCCTCCACTTAGAGTAACAATTATAAGAAACTCACAAAATATTTAATTACAGAATTGATAGGGAAGAAGCCTAGTTTCTGATACGATGTTCATTAAATGATAATGAATAGGGATAACAAAGTACTATGCACATAATAATTATCAGTAAATGAAAATTCTTTCAAAGATACAGTATGCCATTAACTCATAAAAGCAGGCACAGATACTTGAATAGGTCAACATCTACTAAAGTAATGGAATCCATAATAACTGTCCAAAACAGAAGCGCTTCCCCAAGATCAGATGCACTCACCATGTTTTACGTATAAAGAAGAAATTATGCTAACATTATGAGGCTTTTCAGTAAATACAAAAGCAAGTGTATATTAATACATTCTTCAAAATCATCAGTACCCTAATTCTAAAGACTTTATAAGAAATGAAAATTGCACTTAATATCTTTCATTGAGTGGATACAAAAAAATTCATCAAATGATTGAACATGTTTGCATTTAAAGTCTTCATGTGTATACATAAAAGGTACATAGAACTTTTAGGTCATTGGAATAAGCTGAGCCTGGAAGCAAAGCAAATGAAACCAGACTTGAAGCTCTAGGGCTCTAGAAAATATTGATCGACCTAGCCAGGCATGAAATGACTATAATTCTTGCACGTGGAGACTAAGGCAGGAGAATCAGGGGTTCAAGGCCAGCTTCAGCTACATAGCAAGTTTAAGAACAGCCCAATCTACATGAAACCCTGTCTCAAAGACTGGGCTTACTCTACGAAGCTAGCTTGGACAGATTGAAGTCTTTGTGGCCCCTCTTGTGATTCTGATTTCTCCTGCTTCTTATAGTCATACCAAAATATTACAAATTATACATTTTATATCTTTGATTAATATTTTGTTGATATTGCAATGATTGATATAGAAAAGTTCCTATCCTCGAAGATACTTGAAGTGTCAGGGTGGGTGGATACCTGGGGTGTAGGGGCTACCCCTTCAGAGGATAATGGAAGGGGGTGAGGGAAGGATTGTGGGAGGTGTGACTGGTAGTGGTCAATGAGTGGGATGTAAAGTAAATAAGGAAACAATTAAATTTATTTAAAAAAATAAATTTATCCTGAGCTTCAAAAAAATCTATAGATTACAAAGGGTGAATCCCAAGGTAGACTATGAGCTTTAGCTTATAATATTGTTTAATAGTGTTTTATCAGTCATAACAAATACCCTTTACTAATGCAAGATTGTGATAATAGAACAGGATGGGAAAAGGTATAGAGGCATATATATGAGTTCTTCATACTTCCTGCTATTCATTTTTACTGTAACTTTTCACAAACATTTGCTGACATATCTGCTCACTTCATAAAACATAATATATAGCTATCAAAATATGCCTAATAACTAATTTACCTTTGTCTTTCTAAAATGTTTCATAGACAAAAGTGATGGGATACAATAGCAACTCCAGCAGTTGGGAGACAGAAGCAGGAGGACTGGAAGGTATAGCTGGCCTGAGCTACAGAAGAGATATTTAAGTACCAAACCAAACCAATACTCAAAACATCCCAGTTTTATGGAACAGCCAGCACTGTTGTACCTTAAGTCAATCATAGAAAATTATTTAGAAGCTTTTAAAAATATAAGGAAATAAATTAATAATTTCATAATAAACTCAGAGTCTTAATCTTACATGAGATGTACAAATTCTCTACAAAAATAATAAAATGATTCAATAAATGACCAAAATAATCCTGAAAAAGTTCAGGCATGCATATATGTGGCATTATTTGGCCTTACACTTTTATCATTAGTACTTAGCACAGTGCCAGTGACACCATGAGAACCTGGTTAAACTACAGTGAATAAATGGGATATTATGTCTTTTGTTTTTAAGGTACAATACGACGGGACAACACAGAAAACCTCAAAATGCATATAAGTAATTAAAAGAAGCCAATATGGAAAAGACATGTGTTGTATGATGTGAAAACAAGCTAAACAGAAGATTAAAAAGAAAGGCTACCTACTGTGAGATTCCAACTGTACAAAGTTTGAGAAAAGGCAACTAATTATTTGCAGTGTAAAGATCTCCATACTCCTGATTTGGAAGGAGAGAGATAAAAATATGGTGCAAAGAAGCTTCTTAGGCTAATGAAAGTATTCTGCACAGTACTGTAATTGCAGATAACACACCCTTTTACATTTTTTGAAATATGTGAAATGAAATGTACCAGGAATACATGCTGTTGTATACTGGAGAATTTATGTGATAAGGATATGTCAAAGTTAACAAATGTATGACTATGGAACTGATTATGAGACAAGGGTAAAGTAGAACTCTGCTTTTCATTTTGTTCTGTAAATTAAGTCCTTAAATTAAAACTCTGAATGTATGTGTATAATGCTAGTAAGATATTATATGAATTTTATTTGCTACAATCAGTGACATTAAACATTAAAACTCCATATACCTAGACTTGTGATGAGCAACACTGTTTCACAGTATTTTTCACTCTCATTGAGTTCCCTTAAGAATATTTAACTATAGAAATGAATGGAAAGGACAAAACTAAATAATAAAAACCATGACCTTCCTCTATCTGTGGGTTCTATACCTACAGATTAAGCCAAAGGTTTAAAATATTTGCAAATAATAATCCCAGTCTCAAATATGTAAGATTTTTATTGTGATCCTTCTATGATTCATGCAGTATAGCAACCTTTTATAGAGCATTTACATTATACTGGGTATTATAAATAATTTGGGGTGATTTTAGGAATCAGGAAATGATTGCTGCGTGATCTCTCTTATATGTAGAAATTTTTAATGTATATAAATCTTTTGCCTGCCTCTGTGCATCTACACCATGTGCAAGCAGTGTCTGTGGAGGCCAGAACAGGGAGTCTCTGGAACTGGGGTTGCACATGGTTGTTACCCTCCACGTGGGTGTTGGGAGGTGAACCTCAGTTGTCTTGAAGAGTAACAAGTGCTGCTCTTAACTACTGAACCATCTCTTCAGGTCCTGTGTAGTATATTTTGTAGTTGATTCCATAGAGCTTGAGAGAAAAATAATGATTATCAGATTTGGGGGAAACTCAGGACATGTTGACCAAGCAGTATTAAGTTACATACATAATTGTGATAGGTGTAAGTAGTTTCAGTATGTTACTATAGAAGAAGGTGATTGTAGATAACAATAAGGATACACTTCAAAGCGTAGAAGAATGGTTGTTGAAAATTTTCATCATTAAAAAATGATAAATACTTAAGGAGATATGTTTATTAAATTGATTTATATATTCCATATACCTGTATTGAATCATATCTAAACCATCAATATGTATAAAATTTATTATTTTTCTTGAAATAAATTCAAAATATATGAGAAATATGTAGGATATATACATATAACTATCCAATTTTATATAAGATACTATAGTATCTATAAAATTTTGCTGTCTTTCACGGGTCTAGGAGACAATAGCACTTGGAAACTGTATGAAGGCTGTGTTTTATTGGGGAAAATTCCAAACTACTTTTAAGTTTCTTCCAGTAGCAGTGGTGCTCTTAGTCATTTACTGAAATGTTGCATTGCTGCCAGTGAGTCCATTGTATGTTTGCTTTATTGCATGCCCATATCATGAACTCCGTTACTCCAATAGTGCTATAATGTCCAGAGAGGAAAGATTTGGGACCAGTAGAATAGATTAAGTAGGTAAAAGCACTTGTCACAAAAACTGATGACTTGAGCTCAATCCCTTTAACCCATACAAAAATCCTGATGCAGTGGTACACATCTCTAATCTCTGCCCTTTCCAGTGAGATGGGAAGCAGAGACAGGAAAATCATTTAGAAGCTGGCAGGCTCACTAGTCTGGAATATGCAGCATGACAAAACCAAGCAAGACCCTATATCAACAAGATGGGAGGAGAGATTTTGCTCCTAACAATTGTCCTTGGACCTACACACTCAGGCTATGTCATGCTCCTATGCACAAATAATTAGCTATGCGCTTGTGATTGTGTGGTTGAGTAGGAACTGCAGTTCAACAATACTGCCCAGTACAACAAGTTATCATACTATTTATCACCAGTCTGGCAAAAGATCAATATTCAGAGTTTGAAGTAGGTTCTACTTAAAGCTGTGTCAGTTTTTTATTATTTTTGTTGTTGTTGTTGTTATTTTGAAATCATAGTCTGAAGCATGATAAACTTGGGACTCTGAATTTATAAGTAAGCAATAAGGTGAGTCTGGTAACTGTACTTTTCCCGTACATGTCTGCTCTCTGCTTACCTAAAGATCAAAACCTAAAAGAAGCACTCTGGAAGGGAATGGCAACAAGACATTAGATAAAGGACATAGATGCAATGAAATATTAGCAAAGTATTGGTTAATCGAATTGGACAGGGCTGGGGATTAAGGCTAACTGAATTTTCTGTACACCTGGGATTTAAGTAGAAAACTGTGTTGGTTTCTTAATTGAGGTAAATAGTACTATAATGTCTAAATCCAATTTTCATTCACTGTAAATACTCCCTTCAACCAAATTGAGTCCTTCTTTGATGTCTTAGTATCATGCAGAGTGTCTGGGTTATTATACTGAATTATTAGCAATCATTGTCCAGGGATGATGACTGAGAATATGAAAGATAGGAGGTATGCTTTTTTAAAAAAAACCTTTTAATTGAATAAATCTCTCTTTTGATGTGATATGTTCCCTACCCCCCCCCATTAAAACCTTGTTAGTCCAAGACCAGCATCAAGTCTGTAGTTTGACAAGACTTGATTTACTGACTCAATACATTGAGGAGAGGTAGTCCAGCAGCTGCCGACTGATCTTTGATTTGAAAAAGTATAACATTAAGATTTTAAAATTCTGAGGAGGTCATAGGGAAGGATTGGTAATTGCTGGGATGGTTTCTGGGGTGGGATAAGAGAAGGGGGAATTAACTTGGTATTGCATTTTGTCAGGAGGTGAGGGCGGCTTAACTATTGGATATCCTTAATAGTAAATGTTGATAACAAAGCCGATCTGGGCATCATTGGTAGGGAAGCAGTAATCACTCAAGGGAGGACGGGTCCTTATGGCATTTTACAACTGCTCCATGACCCTGGGAGAGCCAGTGTTTTCTGTTAACTTTGCAGCTGGCTTTATCTGTCTGTCCTCCCGCCCTGATTAATGGCAGGACTGCTTAGTCTCACTCCATATGGACTTTCACTCTTTCAGTCCCGGGAAAGTTTAGTCTCTCTGCAGCCCATATGTGGAGTGCTCCAAAATATTCTGGACAGAGGATTCTTGAGAGACAAGATTTTATGAGTTCAATCTAGCCGAATTGTACTTGTAAACGGCTGAAGGGAAGCTCTTACCTTAGTCTCTAAACTTTTGTTTCTTTCGTTGCCAAGCAAGGATAATGCTGTTTAGTTCAGCTGACTGCCATGGGACTCCAAATGTGATTTAGAATGTCAAATGGTTTTACAATGTTCTGAATTTTACAAAATGGGAAATCGTATTGTTGTTATTGATATCATACATTCTGGTCCAAGACTAAATAGGGTTGAGGCCAGGGTATCTAAAGTACACTCAGTAAATGATGAGAAATTAAACAATATGTCTCAGATGGATTTTAAATATTTTATGTATGTATCAATGCTAAAACTCAATGTGAAAATGTGAATAGTGAATGCCATTCCTCCTTCAAAAAATGATATTTCAGAGAAATGGCAGTTTTCATGTTAATGGCAATTAAGGCTGACCTGGTCTAAAACCATGCTGCCTATAAAAGTTTTATTTTACTATCGAAGTTTTTGTATGATTTATAAAATGTGCTTTCTACATATAGCACTATTAGGATTTTTCAGTTTATTTAAATCAAAGGAAGTGGATTGATTGATGTTTCTGCTGCTGGTAGCTGGGCAGACTGTGAGTGAAGTAAAGAGACTATATTTGAAGCCTAACTCTGGGAAGATCAAGCATATGTGGAGTGCTTAAAGATACTGAAATAATGTGTGTGAAGTTGCCAGAACAGAATCTGTCATTTTACTCTGGGACTCTAATTAGTTCCTCTACATAGGCATCAGTGACATAAAGACATTTAGGTAAATGAATACATCTATGACCCTGTTCCTCTAAGGGGACAACTACTTGTAACATAGCCAGCATAATCTGTGCAGGTATATACACTGATATCTACACAGTATGTGATTGCCTTACAGAATTCTCAGAGTACATTCCTTCCATTTAGTGACACGTAATTGTTTTATAGCAGAAAAATACACACTGCTATTGTTTTGTCAGAAAGGTTTCCTTTTAAACCTTGCATATGCTTTTTTTTATATGTGGGGAAACGTATGTCCCAGAGCATTTTGGAGGTCAGAAGACAACTTGTGGATGTCACTGTTCTCTTTTTATCACATGGGCCTATATAGTCAGGTTTGGCAATAAGTACCATCTCACTGATCCAGAAGTGTGTATTCATAATAGGTTATTTGGCAGCTTCTCAATAGTTACTTTAAGAATGAAATAATTTATATCTATTTTCTCTTCTGATAAAGTATCACATTCATTCATCCATAGAGATCATGTTAACATCCAGGCATGACATGAAGGACAGAAGGAACTAAAAGCAAGAGGGAAAAAAAATCAATGCTCAAAGTAAATGTAGCCTTTCAAGAACTGAGTGGAAATGAAATTATTTGCATTTTTAAGAAGTGTTTCTGATAAACCTGAAGAAAGATTGAATATGTGTTTGGAGGCCAACAATGACAAAAATTTTGCTAAATTGTTTTAGAGTATTGCCCAAGGACAACACATTTTTAATTGATAGAGCAATTTGTTGAGTGAGATTTATACTAGAAAATCATTCTCTATTGGAATAAATAAATTGTGAAATTCATCCAGGCTCTTTAGCCAATTAGATACAACTTGCATCCCTGTAGGAATTCTTGAAGCCTTTTCTTTTTAAAAAAAATAAGATTGGGTCAATGTTATCTGGAGTTTTTACTACTAATGTGGAATATATACCTCAGTAGCAAATTATAATATATATATATATATATTGAGTTTTTGAGTCTTGAATATTAACTTAAAGAAATTCATGTACACACACACAACTAAAGGAGACTTTCTAAGATGCTCACCCTTAAAGGCTAGTTCTTCCTCTGTGAACTCTTTATTTTTACTTTGAAAAAAAAGTTTTCGTTCAGCTTTATCAGGCTCAGAAATTATAAAGGCCCTCACAGTAGGAGCCCCAATTGATTCTTCTTCTAATGATTATTTGAATTATCTGAAAAGACATGGTGAAGTTTGTCGGAGATTTCTTGGAATCGTTTCGTATCGTAGAAAATCTAATGAACCCTACAGGGCACACATGAAAATCTTATCACTTCTACAAATTACATCTTACGTGGCCAGTAGAAGAGTTTTGGTGTAATTGTTTGGAACAGGCTGGCAAGTGGGATTAGATACTTCATTGTGGATTCAGATTTTCTTGTGGATCAGTTTTGATTTTAGCAATCCCAGAGACATGGAAGGGCTACACCTATCCTTTCTTTAAGTGAAATTATAGGGAATATGTACAAATCAGGAGGCGTTAGGAAGCCTCAGAAGTGAAAATGACCCAGAAAGCAAGCAAAAAGAATCCTGAAACCTTGGCCAGGGTTTGTATTCAAATATTGGACAAGCCACTGGATAATTGCTATGTTCAGAGGTTGTACTTCCTGAAGATCAAGGAACAATATATCATTGATCACCCTGTGCCAGTAAATATCAGAGTATTTTCTCTAGTTCGCTTATTTTATTTTATTTGCTTTTAAAATGGTTTTAATTAAAACTTAACTGTATTACTTTCATCCTCCAATTCTTCCCTCTAGGCCTTTCCCCCAGGTATCTTCACCATCCTGAATCGTAAGCCTTCCACTTCTTTGAGAAAGATGTTACAAGTTGCAATACATATTCATAGGCCAAAGCTGCCTCCAGGCCCAGGAAATAAGAGTCTAGGCAGGAGGGCTGCTTCTTCATTTGTCAATTGCCAGATGACTCCTTACTTACATTTTCTGTTTTATTTACTTTACAATGAACTTTAAGAAGTTTAATAAATACTAATTGAAATATTAATGGGGTTTCATACACCAGCTCTATACACATAAATAACACACTGACCAGATAGAATAACCTTTCCTTTTCCCCTTCCTAATCTCTAGTAATCATTCTTATACTTCCAGGCAATGCACTGTTGCAAGAACTACAACACAATTAAAACTTGAGCCAATTAGAATGCTCTTAACATAATCTATATGTTTGTTGTCTCTCTTTCAAAGTTTAGATATTAAGAATACCAAATATATTAGTATACAATTAGATACTTAGAATTTGCTTTAGTCATGAAGGCCTTCCTCTCATGAATAGACTTAGTGCTTTTATCAAAGAGATGTATGAATGCTACTTTGCCCCTTCTGCTATGTGAAGATACACTGAGGAATTTGTGAAGAACAGGACCTTACCAGGCACCAAATCTGATGGTTCCTTGATCTCACCTTTCCTAACCTTCATGATGATGACACATATTTCTGTTGCTTATAAATTGCACACTCTAAAATAGTTTATTATGATAATCTGAAGAAAGAAAGACAACCCTGGAGGAAAACATGTATCCAGAAATCAGGTTTGCTTATAGAAATGCCTGTAAGAGAAATCCTCTAATTAAGACCTTAACATTTTGTATTTAGAGGTATGCCCTTTGGAGAAAATCTGTGAATCATAGGAGAACTCAGATCATCCCTGGGTTCTAGTAATTATATCATTATCATTTTTTGTTAAACTGTGTTATTTGTCCCAAACTGCTATGCTCTGTTAAAAAAAAAATCTTTCAAGGACATTGACTTTGGAGGCTAGAAGACAGGGTCCAGTAATTAATTTCTATGTTAGCATAAATGTCCATAGCCCGAAGGAATGCTGGAACACACACAAGCTCCTAAATAAATCACAGATCACACAATTAATACTGCAAAATGGCTGACCATGTGTTTATGTTGGCCAGGAATTCCTGCCTCTTCGTTTTTTTATTTCTCTAAAGGTGTCTCTATTTAGCTAGTGGGTTTTGTAAAATTTTCAAAACAAACACTCTGCAACTTTCCACTACTGCAAGTAAGTTATGTATTTCTACCTTAAAAAAAACTGTTAGTGTGGGGGAGGGTTGTGAGAAACTAAAGGAAGAAAATTCAACCAAATCAAATAAACAATAGCATTTTGCAAGACCCTAATGGCTGACTCATTTAGCACCTAATATAGTGGCTCTGGCTCTGGCTCTGGCTTCACTTCATGTTTGCATGCTTTGTCTTCTACCAGCTCTAGAGAACAGCAGTTTTTCGTTTTAAAATGGTGTAACTACATGTCAATGTAACTGGGTATCTGCCTTAAAAGTTAATCCTGAAGGAAGAAAGGTCAGCTAAAGCTAAGGGAATCTGAATTGAAAAATGGATATTAGTTAAAGCATATGATTGATTTTAATTCATGTTCTAATAAATATAGAAACAGAAGATATTAATAAAAATGGGAGAAAATTGGTTAAGATTAATAAGAATTATCTGTAACATATTTATAATTTTTCTGCCCAAAAGTTTTGAGAAATATTAAGCTTGTTTGCCAAACAAATAAATCTTATTTTCTAGAAGAGCCCAAAGTTTTCTAGCACTTAGATGTGATAGACATTTGAGGAAATAAGAATGCTAATACTGTATTTTCCTAATAAATATTTCAATATTAAAAATTTTCCTAAGGCCAACAGCGATGGACAGGCCAAATTGGATGGGGGAAAGCCTACAAAGCCTCAGGCCAGTACAAAACACTTTAGACACTCTGAATAAAGTTGGGAGCAGGAGAGGTGCTCTTCCCCAGGGAATCACAAATCGGTTGTCCAGTGTCAAATCGTCAGACTTGAGAATATACACACAAGTAACATCACAAGCATCATAAGCAGGTTATATTTTGGAAGACATTTGCATACATATACAATAATAATTAATGAGAAAAGAGGGCATGGATTTGAAGGAGAGCAAGAAGGCTTAGAAGGAGGAAAGGGGAGGGAGAAATATTGGAATTAGATCCCCTTCCCTAAAAAGAGATGGCAAAAAAATGTGGAGTTTCCCACCATTAATTCAGGCATGTAGAAGGCAGAAGCAGGTAGAGTTCTGTGAGTTCAACACAGCCTGAACTGTATAGAAAAACTGTTAAAAGCAAAGATGGTGGCTCCCTTATCTTTAGGAAAATAATTTTGGATAATAGATTTAGATCTCAGAACATAGAAAAATTACTTACAATTGCAATAGCTCTATAGTAACTGTGCACAGATGGGGTTCATGGGCCTGTCCAACTATAGCCAGCTTTTGCTGTTGTTGTTGTTTGTTTGGTGTTTTTTTGAGACAGGGTTTCCCTGTGTAACAGCCTTGGCTGTTCTGGAACTCTCTTTTAGACCAGGCTGTCCTAGACCTCACAGACATATGCCTGCCTCTACCTCTGGAGTGCTGGATTAAAGGTATGTGCTACCACTGCCCAGCTATGACCTGGTTTTGACTAGAACCATTACCACCACCACCACAACAACAACCAACAAATCAACCTTCACAGCAGCACTGAACTTTCTCACGAAGATATTTTAAGGGATAGTGAGACCATAGTAGGATGCCAAACACACACTGGCAGAAACTATGACAGATTTTGGTTCAAATATTGGAATGTGCTTGTCATTTGTGGAATCATCTCCAGCTATCTGTATGATTAGCAACTGTGAGTCCATTTATTCTTTTCCCAAAATTTCATTTGTTTGTTGCATATTACTTTTAATTGTGAGTCAAAACTAGAAAACCCAAAGTAAAGGAGGTATTAAATTCAAACTACTATTTATTTTAAAATATATAAATACATGGGTATTTTAACAATATAATCAATACCAATAATTATATACCATATACACTTTTGTACATTATCTGGTTTATTTCTTGTTTAAACCTGTTTTGAAGCACAATTTATATGCTCTTATCATTTCTGTATTTATCTGTGTGTCCTTAAAAAATAATCCCAGCCTGTGTGTAGAACCAGAGTGGTCTCTAACAATAAGCCTAGGTCCTAGCATTTGCATCAGAGCTAAACTACTCTGCAAATTAGGAAGACATTCTTAGCCTTCATGCCTTTGCATTCATTGATTCAATGAATGTGTTCAATTAAATTATCTCATTAACAAGATACCATATTGAAAAATACCAAATGAGTATTACATATGAAGATGAACTATTAAATTTGCCATAAGTTGCACTGAGATGTCATTTAAAATATTTGAAAATTAAGTGAAAATATAAATGTACACTTTATATGTGATTTGCCTACTCCATATCCAGATATTTAGCTCAGCAAAAAGGAAGTAGAGCTGCATATGGACATCTGTATATTAATGTTCATATCATCTTTACTGATTCCAAATTAGACACAACTCAAATGCAAACAACAGATAAGTGGACTGCCAAATTTTAATGATATCTCCACATAGCAGTACTCATTGATATTAAAAGAAAGAGCTATTTATGTACATAACCCATGCCTAATTGACTTGTCAAATGAAATAATCCAAACACACACTGTATCTGCTATATTGTTCTGTTTATATAAAAACCACAAAATGTGGACTGATTTATAGTGACAAGAAGATTAGTGTTGTGGAAAGGATTTCAAAGGGGTACCAGGAAACAAGAGGTTATAACTTATTTATGGCAAGTGTTTTGCAAGCACATGCATTCATCAATCAGCTTGTATGGATTGTAAACCTTAAATTGTATGTTGTTTATTGCCTGTCAATTATAGCCCAATAAAACTGTTTACTTTTAAAACTCCACTCAGTTATATCCTAGAAAGGAGAGGTAATTACTTTGGGCTGATATAATTACTATTCTTGCTGAAGAAAACAAGCTCAGAGATTTTGGATAATACAAACGCAATTAGGAACTAAGTAGGTACAAATATATTTAACACATGTACTTTTGAAGAACAGTTTCTTTCTCAGAAAAAAAGCGAATAGTGGTACACACAAAGGTAGATATAGTGATAATAATTTTAAATTTGACTATTATAAAATGTCTTAAAGTAAGTTCAATTATATATGCTGCAAATAAATCAGTGAACTTCACTAATATAATTAAACTAACAGAAAACTTCAAGTTCAAGGACTGTAGATGTATGAATCACTGTTTTCTGTAAGAACAATGCAGTGCCAGGCTACCAACAGAATCAAAATGAAAAGCATTGTAGAGGAAACAGAGTTCGTTGGGTAGGGAAAAGGGGCAGCTATGAGAGGAGTTAGGGGAAAGAATAAGTAGGATGAAAACACACTGTAGATAATTCTCAAAGAGCTGATAAAAATGAAACCTAGAAAAATACATAATGAAAATAGCTTTTTCAAAAAGCCTGTTGTAGTAGTCCATGACTGAAGGTATTAGCACCAGGGAGGATCAGGAATTCAATGCTAGCCTTAGCTATATAATATCATACCTCAAAATACTCTCCAAATGGTTTTATTGAGATAAAATTCACATACAAGATGATTTTCCCATTGGAGATCTATATTTCATCATTTTATAATGTTTAATACAAGCAACCATGATTTGATTCTAAAACATTTATTTATTTATTTATTTATTTATTTATTTATTTATTTATTTGTTTGTTTATATTGATGTTTTGCTGGCATGTATGCCTATGTGAAGGTGCTGGATAACCTGAGATTAGAGCCACAGATATTTGGTTGCTGCCATGTGTGTGCTTGCAGTTGATCCTGGGTCCTCTGCACAGTAATGAAAGAAACCCTAAGACACCACCAGCTCAACTCTTTAACTGCAAACATTTGTCTTTTTTATTTTGTTTTGTTTTTTTAAAACATGGTCTCTCTATATAGTCCTGGTGGTCCTGGAACTCATTCTGTAGACCAGGCTGGCGTCGAACTCAGAAATCCTCCTGCCTCTGCCTCCCAAGTGCTGGGATTAAAGGTGTGTGCCACCATGCCCCATGCCCAACACATACTTGCTTTCTTTTTCTTTTCTTTTCTTTTGTTTTCTTTTCTTTTCTTTTCTTTTCTCTTCTCTTCTTTTCTTTTCTTTTCTTTCTTTTCTGTTCTTTTCTTTCTTTCTTTCTTTCTTTCTTTCTTTCTTTCTTTCTTTCTTTCTTTCTTTCTTTCTTCTTTCTTTCTTTTTGTGTTTTTTTGAGACAGGGTCTCTCTATATAGTCCTGGCTGTCCTGGAACTCACTCTGTTGACCAGACTGGTCTCGAACTCAGAAATCCTCCTGCCTCTGCCTCCCAAGTGCTGGGATTAAAGGCATGAGCCACCAATGCCAAGCCAACATTTGTCTTTAAAACCAAAGATGAGCACAGTCCTTGCCCTGCATCAAAGAACATTCTCTTTGCAACTGACAAATATAATTACAGAATAGCAGAACCAATCAAAAGGTAAATCTACAAAATAACCTACACAACTAAGGTTTGGGGAACAGTGTAGGAGATGATGTAGAAAAATTAAGAGATATGGAAACAGAGTTTGTTGTGAGATTGTATCTCCTAGGAATTTCAGAAGCTGCACCCATAAAGTTTTACCAATATGACTGCCCAAACAGGAGATGACCAAGGACAATAACAATAGACATGATAAGTTGGATAGGGGAAATCCCAGGAGGTCCCAGTCCTAAGCAAAGTACTACGGGTGACAAAGGGTACTGAGAATGAGAGAAATTGTCTTCCCCAAGGATGAACACAGCATTTAGTTATCCAATACAAATGGTCAGCCCTGAAAACATACATACAAGTAACATTATACCAAATGAGCAGGTTATATTTATGTATTTAGGAATATATATGTAATAAGCATAGATATATAAAGAATTATTGAAAAATAGAGGCCATGGATTTAAAAGAGAGCAAGGAGAGGCTTAGGGAGGGGTTGGATATAGGAAAGGGAAGGAGAAGTGATATAATTATATTATAATCTCATGAATAAAAGATACAAGTATAAAAACACAAAACACATGAGTTGAACTGAAAGCTACACACCACAATGGTATAACAGTAAGAGGAAAGTAAGAAACATTGAAGGAGGTGCTATACACAAGGATCAGTCTCTTTCAGAAAATAAATAAACATTGGGAATCAACAGTCATTTTGGCAAAGTACCAGATTTCTACCACTACTACATCTTTACAGTTATGACATACAAAATTTGTTTGATCCCCAAGGAGTAAACAGAGATTTGCCCAGCAAACTGAAATGTCACCTGCAAAGTTTAAAGCTCTGCTAATTTACTGGCATGCAAACAGTGACCTAAGCTTGGAAACATGATGAAATCTGCTTTAACAGCTTTGAGGGGATCATTAGATTTTGATGGCATTTTCCAAGAACCTCAGAAAAGACTATTAGACACTTGCAAATAAGCATATTTTTTTGCAAATGTGCATTTAAAAGGAGGTATAGCCTCTTGGTCTCTCCAACATATCAGGTCTTAGAGAATGGAATGGTTGGTAGTTGCAATGAACATGATTTACTGATCAATTGCAAAGACAGAAAAGAAAAATCAACAAGTGGACTCCTATACCTTATTTCACCTTCTCTAATGTGACCTGCGAGTTCTTCAATAAACTTTTCGCCTTTCATCCAGTAGATCATTGGTCCAGATTCTCCACTGAATCCAAAGAAGGCTTTGCAAGGGATGTTCAGAGGCTTACCTGAGAAAGAGAAAAAATGATAAATGAGAAAATGTCTTCCTTTTGTTATTGAGAGACAAAGATGGCCAGTTAGCATACATAGGAAAACTCAGAGGCAACCTATTTTCCAACAATTCTTGCATGTGAGAAAAAAGTTATTATGGGGGCTTTTGGGAAATTATATAAAATTTCAAGCTAATATAAAAACTGAAAAAGTAAATAAATTATCACATTACAGCATTTTAATGATACTATACCTCTTCTAAGGACTGAAATGAAAAAAAAAAAAAAACAAAAATCATGCCTAATTATTTTTCCTTTTTTGAGATATTCCTTACATGGGCTTACTTTTAAAATTAAAATTAATTAAGAGCATAAATTAATTTTTTGATAAGTGTGAAAACACACCAAAATAGACTACTCGCTATTAAGATTGTATAGACTTTAGTTTGTTTCTTCCTATTATGATCTACTTTAAGAAAAGTGAGACAGAATGATTGTAAAATTTTGGTGTTGTCTTGAAAGGACTAAGGAATAACTCAATGATAGTTGGTCATCATTATTTCTGGTAACATTCATGAGACTTTTTCAGAAGTGAAGGACTGTGTTAGAACAGAACACCCTGGGAGGGCCTAGAGTGTGACTCTACATTTCTCCTTTTTTTTCTCCTCTCCACACCTCTGGTATATGGAAAGGCATGCACTTGTGTCTGGATGTGCATTTTTGGTTTTGTGCTCACTAGTGAAAGTCAGGGGTCAATGTCAGGTGGCTTCTTCTATCCCTTTCTAAAATTTTGAGACAGACTCTCCTCTGAAGTATGTCCTTTCAGATGGCAAGTGAGTCCCTGGAACCTGCTTCTCATTAACTGTCAACACCAGGATTAAAATTGGAATGCTGCCATGCCCATGTTTTTATATCGATGAAGGGAATGTGAACTCGGGTCCTCTCGCTTGTGTAGTAAGCAATTTACTTACCAAGCTATCTCCCCAGCCAGGTGATGGTTAATCTTGATTCTCAATTTAAGCAGACTAAGAAATATCTCAGGGATTAAGCGTGTGTTCCCAGTAACATTTCTAAGGAAAACTAGATTATAAGGGCTCTGAAACAATCACTTGAACCCTATATGGATTAGTATTATGATTGCAACTTTAGAGTTTGTTGAAAGGTGTGTGGTGAAGCCTATTGGAATAAGGTTCCTGGTGATAGGCCTTTGAGCTCTAGGATACCCTTTCTCCTTTGTGGACCCCCTTCTATTTATATTCAAGAAACAAAAGAAGGATTTTTTCATTGGAGAACTCTCATCACTGTTTCTGCCCAAGTGCATGATGTGAAGGTACCAGGAACTAAACTTTATGAATGCATAAGCCTAAATAAATTTTTTCTCAGTTAAATTGTTTTGTCCTTTACTTGACCTGACACAAGAGTCACTGATGGAAAATAGTCACTACTAGAAATTTAATGCTCACTCTCCTTGACTTTAGACACTCTTCTTCCCCTGGTTTTAGATACTAGGACACCTGCTCTTGGAATTAGCCACTAACACACTCAAGAGCTCTTGCATCTTCAAGTTCTGTACCAAGAGCTATACTGCAAGCTTCCGTACTTCTAATTTTTAAGACTTGCTACTGTCTCCTTTTTTTTTATCTTGCAAAAGCTTGCTGTGGTCTATCTCAATTTCTGTAATCAAAAGCATTAACCCTCTTAATAAATTATTGGTCTTCATGCTGATTCTGCCTCTCTGGAGAATCTTAATTTATAAATTAATATTCAAAATTTGAATTACAAATATAAAGGAGGCACTCAAGAATCAATGGGAGTGGCCTTAGCTGTGACTCACTAAGTTGGGGATATAGAAACTGAAGAGACCACCTCCTGCAGTCAGATAGAAACCACAGTGGAATGATATGAACACCAACCTATCCACAAAAACTTTGACCCAAAATGTATCCAGTATATAAGAAATACAGGCACAGGGGATGGAGCAGAGACTGAGGGAATGGCCAGCCAATAACTGACCCAACTTGAGACCCATCCCATGGGCAAGAACTAGTCCCTAACCTTATCAGTGATTATAGACAGGATCAAGTCGTCCTCTGACAGGATTCATTCAGCAGTTAACTCAAACATATATAGACACCACAACCAAACAGTGGATGGAGTTTTTATGGACTTTTATAGAAAAGAGGAAGAAAGATTATGAATCCCAAAGGGGATAGGAACTCCACAACTAACCTGGATCTTTGAGTCTCTCAGAGTTGGAAACACCAACTAAAGAATAAACAGGGGCTTCCCCTATGCCTTTCTGCTCATATGTAGCAGATGTGCAGCTTGGTCTTCATGTGGGTTCTGAATAACTGGAGTAGGTGCTGTCCTCAGAGCTTTTTCCTGTCTATGGGATATGTTCTAGCTGGGTTGCCTCATCTGGCCTCAGTGGGACAAGAAGTGCATAACCTCATAGAGACTTGAAGTGCCAGGTTCAAGGAAGGGAGGATACCCAGAGGGAGGGCCTATCTACTCAAAGGAAAAGGGAAGAGGGGGGTGAAGGAAGTATTATAGGATGGAGTGACTGGGGGATAGTGATCAGGATGTAAAGTGAATAAGTAAAAAAAAAAATAAATTAGATAAAAAAACCCAAAATAAATATAAGCATAAACCATATCTACAGGCAAAACTCAGTCTTGCCATATATATTTGTTATTCCTTATATTGTTTACTGTGCTTAAATAATTCTAGGCAAAGTTTTAGTACCTTGTTATAGATATTTTAGTTATAAATTTCTCATCATATAAACAGGCATTTATATCTTTCCTATAATTAATTTTATGTGTTTTCTTCTTGCAAAGTAAACAGGTATGGGAAGAATGATATAGGCAATACAATACTGACATTTGACACATGAATCATAATTATATCATAAAATAAAATTTTCTCCCTCGAGTTCATTTTGCGATTGATTAGAGAATTAGACAAAACCACTTCAGGATATTTTCCTTGTAGAGCTTCCATCCTTAATCTGTTCCATATAAAGTTAACATTCTCCCTAAATTTTATCCACTGTTTTCAGGTTCTATCAACTACTTCTGAATCCTACTATCTTTTGTCACCACAGCTAGAAAATAGCTTTCTTTGAAGATCACATTCAGAAATGAGCAACCAAGTATGAGCTAGAGCCCATATGAAGGCATAGTGGAGTACAGGACAGACACTCAGAGATAGGTTGCATTTAGACACCGAAAAAGATATATCGGCAAGTATTATTTTATTAACATATTGACATATCCCATCTCAAATTTCAAGTCCTGGATCTTTGGATTCTTCTGCAGTTGTCCAGACTGCTAATGTCAATAATCTGCACAATATGATTGACACATGTTCCTCTGAAGTTGTGTAAAAGTGCCTTATAGAAAGTACACTGGATCAAAATTCAAGACATTTAATCTTATGCTTAGATCAGTCATGAACATTGCCTGTGAACTGATAACCTAACTTTAGATTAAATTATTTCTCATGTGTGCAGTGAGATCAGAAGATAGTAATAATTTTGAGGATTTCAAAGAAGACAAATTCATATGAAAGTACTGTGTGAACTCAGATACATCATCAATCACAATTGAGCTCAGTGTTTTCTGCTTTCTGAGACTTGATCATCCATGAAGAAATTAAATTTCAGGAGGAGTCTGAAATGGTCTTGAGACAGAGATATTTTCATTTTGATCATGTCAATCTTGTGCTTTTATTCTTGAGCATCTGTAGGACAATATATTTTCAACATGTTCTTGTAAATTTTTCTTCTATTTACAGTATATATGATTCACCTGAAAAGATTTTACGCTTTCTAAACCCGAACAGGTTTTCATTTTCCTATACTTTTCTGCTTTTCATTCCCATGAGATCAAAGGTACCTAAGGAACAATAAACCAGATCACAGAAAAATTAATCGATTGTAATAAGCTTTATTCTAAGAGATTCTAATCACTGAAACTTCCAGTATACAAATATATATATATATATATATATATATATATATATATATATATATATATATATATATATGGGATATGATGAAAAACATATATTAAAATGTCTTTCTAAAAAATGTGTAGGTTCCTATTACTGGCAAGATTTTAATGAAGAAAATTATTGTAATGTATAAAAAGGGGGCTTCTTGAAGTGGTCCAGCAAAAATTACAGTGTCTGCCCTTTCCCTTGACACTGCATCCAAAGTACTGGCAATTTATCTTGTAATTCTTCTCTTCCCATCAGAAAGATCCTTGTTAAATAAACACAAGTGATAGATATTTCAGAAGTTTATTTTGTACAGTGCTTGGTAAATATCCTTAATCCTATGTTGATGGCCTAAAAGAGTAAAACTGTTCAGCCATCATCTGCCACATTCGAAGGAGAGTTCCCTAGGGATCTTTTATCAAATAGTTATGTTTAGTATGTGCTAAAGAGGAGATACTTCTCTTCTAAGAGGCATGGGAAGGCTCTCTGGATTGATGGGAAATTAATTTTAAATGGAATTTCTCTAGGTATCTGTGACATCCGCCCTATGCACCGAATCATAGCTAGGAGTAGCATCTGTCAGCTACTGTATTGTTTTGTCTCCAGAGAGTTTTAAAGTCATCCTGTAACTCTGTGTCCAATTAGTAGAAATAGTCAATTCACATTTGCATCTGATCTTTCAGAAGTCTACCATATCAAAAAGAACTTTGTCCGTACTAAGTTAAGTGGGTTTTTCTTGTTGCAGTTAGGTTTTGTTTTTTGAAAGTGGAGTACATCAACTGGCTTGATCCTCCTTTGCCTTATAGTTGCTTTAATTTTGTTTCTCAAAGAGCTCTCTGAAAATCAACATTTGAAAGGTTGCCTTGAGACTTTGAAAACCTAGAAATCATAACCAGCTTTATTATCTTTGCAACTATTACTTTACTATACATCTTAAAACAGATGTACTCAAGATAATGATGGACCCAGGAGAAATGTGTCTAAAGTGGTAGCACAAATGTTTATATCCCACTGAATTGTCCTTAGAGTTAGAGCCCAAGTCTAAGATTCACTTTTCTTCCCCTCTCCTTTTCCCTTTCCTTCACCCCTATCATCCCCTTATTTCTCCCTCCCCTGCCTTCCAATACCCCTCTTCTGGAGACAGAACCATTGCAATTGTTCTGCTTGATTCTAAGCCCATGAAGCTTGGGGATTTCAAATGTCTTTGTCACATAAGGAAATTAAAATACAATGAAGTTTGTGATGACTGTAGTAGCTGCAGGGTTACTGTGCCTGTGGGGTATGGGGGCGGTATTTGTAAGTAGGTAGAAAGGAAAGAAGAGCAGTTGGAGAATGATGGAATCAGCATAATTATTATTACACACTGTTCAGAAAAACAAAGATACACATTGGCAGTTTGCTGATAAACATTTAACAACTGGTATGTTAGAAATAAATATGCATGTAACACACACATTTATTATACACTTTACTGATAATAAAAGATGGAAACAATTGACACAAAATGATAAGAATAAATGTAATATTTTTGTTGTGAGTCTTGTATAGTCAGTAGATTCTCACAGAACACTTTTATTTCTTTGGAGCATTGTTATTTATAGAATCTCTTTCTGAAATAAAAAACTAATGAAGAACAAATATGAGTCTTGATTTATGTCTTCAATGACATTAATGAGAAAGTTGAAAGTAAGACAATAAATGAATTTTAGAGCACCACAGAGTTTTCAGTTGTGTGACTGACATGCTTCGATGACGTGGATAAGAGATTTTATTTTGCATTTCAAATCCATTTAATTATTCCTTGAAGAGCTTTTAAAGATACTAAGATTGACTTAGCTTATATGAGAAAGCAGTAAGCAGGGGTGAAAATAGAAAAGGAATTCTATTTTCCATACATCTGAATATCTTGCTCTACTAGGAACTTTCTAAGAATTTCTCAAGTGCAACAACTTGATGTTACTATAGATGTCCCTAACCTCTGGACAATTATTTTATGTAGGCCACAGGCAACCATCATTGACCTTTCCTGGACACATTTTTCTACATTCTTTGTTTTAACTTTAAACACTGTTTAAACTCTTTTTAATGTCTCTCAGATTCTTCTATTATCCCTACTTCATGTACTGAGTCTTTTCTCATCTATGTGAATGAAGCGTACTCATGGCAGCTAGCATTTTTTTTTTGTAAGGTTTCTAATTTCATAGCTGTATATTTGTCTGTGTTTGGGATTATTTTTGATAAGCACCTTGAGTACTGAGAACTCTAATGGAATCCACTCAGAGCACTTCCAAGCTTGCCTTTTTTTAATATTGCTACTTGGCAAGTGTTTCTTGCAGTTTTTTTTTTCTCAGAGTTGTTCACATATGAGCTCTATGAATCTTAATTTCATCCGCATGCTAGCTATAAGCTTTCCAGACCCAATATCTCTTGAATGTATCAGTTAGCTCACAGTTATGGCTCTATATTCAGTGTGAATTTCCTGAAACAATGAGGAGATTTTTCTAGTACCATCTGTAGTTTATGGATTTTCAGGCATTGCAGGATATCTGAGCATCTAGTTCCACACTTTTAAAAAGTGTCATGTGCCTTGAAATCTCTCAGACACTGAGCCACCAACCAGGCAGCATACACTAACTGTTATGAGGCCCCTGACACATATCCAGCAGAGGACTTCCTGGTCTAGTCTCAGTGAAAAAGATGTATCTCCAGAGACTTGAGGTCCCAGGGAGTAAGGAGGGTGGCAGGGTGGGGTGGGGGGCATCCTCTTGGAGATGAGGGAGGAGGAGATCAGGAACTGTTGGAGGGCAGACTGGGAGGGGGATAATGACTGGACTGTAAAAAATGAATAAATATAATATATACATATATATCGTGCAGAACCCTGAGACTCTTCAGGCCCACATCTGGGTGTGATGTGTACTGGAGCTATTCTCCTTCTCTGGTTTTGAGTTAGCTTTTCTTTCCCAAAACTTCACTCTTGCTTTGAAACTTGAAGTACACATAAACTTGTTTTAAAGAAGAATTTTTCAGTGGCTACAATAGGATCTTTGCCTTTACCGTACTAATTAAGCCTGCTATATTGTGTTTGTGTCTAACTAGATACCATAGGAATGTGTAAATTGTGTAACATCAGCCAGAATGACATTAATTTTATTTATTTCACTCTCAGGAAGTTGTTAAACAAACTCCTCTTCTTACTGCTACCATAAACAGAGATCATCCTTTCTTCTCTGGGATCACACTTAGATTTGCTTTTACGAGATAAGATGAAAAGGGGAGAGGGTAGTCATGATGTCAACATAAAAGCTTGTCAATTTCCCACTGGGCTTTATGCATGCAAGTCTGTCCATTTCAAGAGGTTTATTCACTTCCCACGAAGGGAATTCCCAGTCAGAGCACACATCTCTTATGTGCACTGGGGAGAGTGTCCTGAACTACAGGGTGCAGTCTAATCAGTTAGTGGCAGTACACACAGAGCACGGAGGGATAATACCTTAGGCTGTAAGGCATATTTAAGAATTTTGTTAGTAAAAATGTCACTTTCTTTATGTAATCAAGTCTGTTTTTTTTTCATGGGGAGATTAAGGGCAGACTCACAATTTGTAAATGGGGAATGTCTCAATTAAAGTATCTTACAGTTCATGCCATCTTTCCATGATAATTAAGAAGGCAAATACTGGCTGCAGATATAACTCAGTTTGAAAATCCCTGCTTATCATGTGCAAGAGCCTGGATTCTGGTCCCAGAACAGCAAAACAGTTAAACGAATAGTAAATTGAATTTAAAAAAGAAAACAAATCCAAGGATATTGTAAGCATTTAGGAGGGTTTCCCTGCTGAAATGAAGGGAATCACAATGACCTATTTTGATAACAAAATTATGTTACTTTCCCCACCTCTGAGCATGTATGCTTATGAATATGCATGTGAGTACATGCTCCTGTGTCTCTGTATCCACCCTTTGTGTGTGTGCGTGTGTGTGTACGCGCGTGTGCATGCACTGCCATATTTTATTATTTTCCTTATGTTGACCTTTTATTCCTTTTTTAGCTTTTCCTACCAATCATCCCACAGGTTAAGTACCTACTTAGAACCAAAAATATAATGGTGAAAATGTCTGTGTCTTTGCTTACTCCAAAATTCCAGTCTCAAATCAACTGAATGGGCTATTAAGGTTTAGAAACAAGGCCAGAAAGAAATTGACTGGCTTTACCGAGGTCAAAGTTTAAACCAGAAGAAAGAATCCATCATTTATAATTCATTTGTTTTAATACGTAGCAGTGTTTAATGGATTACAAAGTTGCCTTCCAATTAGTATGCATCTAGAAAAGAAAGAAGCTTCCAACTACCACAGCGATCTTATGCAGCCTGTTTCTAAAGCCCTTACTTTCTCTAAGAGAGATCCTTTACTCAAAATTTTCTAAAATTAAATTAGAAGCTGAAACCATCGAGTTACATTTTGGATTATATTTGATAGTGAGCATAACATGGTGTTCACTGCCCAGGGAATAGCAACATTTTATGATGAAGGAAAGTAAATACAAACATTAACTGACCTGAGCATGAAGAAGACATAGAAAAAAATATGTCGATACTTTATATAAGAACAATATAAGAAAGGGAGCTAGAAAGAGATGGGAGGGGTGGGATACAGAGTACAGAGCACAAAGGGAGTACCTTAAATTCTCTCTCTCTCTCTCTCTCTCTCTCTCTCTCTCTCTCTCTCTGTGTGTGTGTGTGTGTGTGTGTGTGTGTGTGTTTGTGTGTGTGTGTGTGTTTTCAAGATCTCATTGTTGAGGATGGCAAAGAACAATGGAACACTACAGCGAAGTAGCACAGCATAGTTTCAACTAAAGATGAAAAAGAACAGTTTTCACACTTAAGCATGATGGGTTGGCTTTGGTTTACAACTGGTTCAGTGTGACAAGTGATGTGATGCTTGGTAGAGGATGAGATGTTTAGAGTTAACAGGAATTGTTTTGATGAATTGCCATATAGTCTCGATCTCAATATAAGTTCCTATTTTATTATTTTTTCCCTAGGGTAAACGATAAGAACCTCTACTTTTAACTACCCATCATGCCTGTAACCTTGCTTAATTGTTTTTTAACCTTTCATTCAGTCAGGGTAAAGACCTCAGTAAATAGTACTCTCCACCATATCTGCTGTCTGAAGACTCTAGGCAGAGGCTAGACGGGACATCATGGGAAAGGCAGTGGTGCCGAACAATAAATTTGTGACTTAAGCCTTCCTACCATGTTACTGTTTTGTTTTGCTTTGTTTCATAAATTCTCTCTCCCAATAAGCTTCTATTTTTTTCTTTTAAAAAGTGATAGGTCAATTAAGAAATTCTAAGAATTCCTCTCAACAGTCTTCCCAATTTAACATTTTGAGTAAGTGTTTTAGAACAATACATCTTAGACTTTCACAGGGTGGGTGAGCTATTTCACTTCTAGTTCTACCCCTCTTTTAAAAAAGCACTTGCTGATTATTTGACAGAAGAATAGAGATGCGAGTCTCTGTGCCTAGGATAGGTCTTAGCTTTGGCTTCATGATCCCATGGCCCATGGTGGTTTGTTTTGCAAGCCTGCTGTCTCTGGACTCTCAGTTCCTCTATAGTTTCTAATCTCTGCCTGTTTATTTCAGAGTGGGCTTCCTGCCTATGAGACCTACTTTGCCTTGAACCCTTGTTCTTTTCTAGCCTCTGGCTCTTTGCTGCTTATATTGGCTCTGATGATCTTGGCTTATGGCCTGCTTTCCTTGACCCAGTACTCTCCATATCTCAGCTCGACAAAAGGATTTTGAAAAGCTCTCTAGGGGGAAAGACAAAGTCCTTGGATATTAACTTACTGTGTCAGTAAGTCCAACTCATTCTCAGTAAAATGAGATGTCATGAGAGTTGAATTAGGCAAAGCCCTTCCCTCTCTGTGTGTGTGTGTATTCAAGAGGATGTATAGTTGCAAAAGAATTCATTTGGATCAAATTAATAGTTCAAAATTAAATGTCCATTATTTCCTCTATTGTGCTAAGTAGAAGGAAAGAACAAACCACTTCACTTGTTTTGAAATAAAATGATTTCACTTCCTAAAATTTCTTGTATTGACCTAGAAATCTAGTTTTCTATCAGAGTCAGCATATATAGAATAGCAATAAACACATAAACACAGAACACTAGATAAACATTGCTTTTCCTGAAAGAAGTTCCTTTTGTCATTTGAAAACATTTGATTGGAAACAGAAGTCTTTTTTTACCCTCTGCATCATCAAAAGTAGTCTTGAATCCCATACTGATAAGATCACAATTTCTGGTCCTACAAACAACTTGCTAGTCAAATCCTGCTATACAAGTTTGCAGAAGAAATGCATCACTAAAGCTGCTGCATGTCTCAGTGTGTATCTGAAGATTGATCCAGGGATTACATGGTGGCTGAAGAAAACACTGATGTGTTTTTTCTGAACATGATGGTATGATCTAAACTGTAGCTACGGAAACCTTCAGAAAATCTTCAAAAATAAAAAAACAAAAATAAAATGTGCCAAGGTTTCAACATAGGTACCATTCACTTTGATGAATCCCACGTGCTCTCTGCAGACTATCTTTGAGAAACTGATGCTTAAAATAATCCCACAAAGATCCTTTTATCCTTTAGAAAATAGAAATATTGAAGTTCAATGTCCAGTTGAGAAAAATGAAATATAGAGCTATCCACAGATTGCTGATTATATTATGGTGACTTTATTGATTTTGCAAAGTTCTGGAATGGCTCTTTTGGACTTTGAATTTCCCCTCACTGCAAATACCTGTAGTCTTACTATTCAGTATGCTGTTATTTGTAGCTTACTTGATTGGCATTGCTTTACCTCTTACCAATGTCAGCTTCAGTCTACAGATGCCAAGATCTAGTTCAGGTTTCATATCTAACATAAAATGAGCTTCTATCTCTCCTAGTGTACACTCACCTCTTTATTTCCCCTATATCATATTTTCACATGACCACAGAAAGTTGATAGTTTAGAGGTGCTCTGCTTCATAGGACTTTTACAACAAACAGGGCCCTTAGTAGGTTTTGTACATTTTAATTCTCACAGAAAGGTATTATCGTCAGTTTACAAATGAGCACACAGATGTAGAAAAAGGTTAAACAGTTTGTTCAAGATAATAAATATCATGCATAGCTGATATTTAGAATAAGATTTTAGAGCCAAAGAGTCGAACCACTCTTCTACCTTTTAAATACATGTTATGCTCTTTAATGATCTTATATTTCATATTAATCTCTCTCTGCCCCCCCTCTCTTGTGTGTGTGAGCATGTGTGCCTGTGCATATGCTTGCATAAGTGCACATGTGTGTAATAAGGGAACATATATGCGCACAAGGGCAACCATATGTGTATATGGCATGTATATGGACATCAGAGGACAGGACACATTTCAGAAGTCAGTTCTCATACTTATTTCTTTACAGAAACTAGGAAGATATGAGTGCATTCCAATAGTGCTTGCTTGATTTTCATTAGCTTGATTTTCTTCACTCTGTAGTATATTTTAATTGAGTTTAGTTTTGCTGAACTGAATTTATTTTGTGCGGTACAACAAATCCATTAGGCCAGGGAAGAATAGTTAAGTCAGTGCCTATCAATTCATGCTATTTCCTTCTTTCTTTCATATTTTTTAAAAAAAGGTATTTACTTATTCATTCTTAAATGGTAGTCATATTCTATGACACACGGAGGTAATATTCTCTAATCCCAAGTGCTCTCTACACTCTTTTCCATCCACGCCTGCTCACCCCTCCTTGCCACCCTTCTTCCTTGCTCTTTCATGAGCTTTTGCTTTTACCTTGTGACTTACTTGGTTTAACCGAGATTGTCCCTTTGAATTTGGGATTGGAGTTAGGTACTGAAAGCTTCATGCTGCAATCATTCGTGATGAAATCACTGAAGATAACGCTCCCCTTTCCACAAAATGGAAAGCAGTCAGTAGCTCCCCGGGGAAGAGGAGGGCTCCATGAGGATGTTTCTTTACCTATGACTGAATGCTCAGAGGCATCTTGGTCTTGTGCAGGCCCTGTGTGGGCTATTGTAGCTGCTGGAAGTTCATTGTGACAAGGGAAACGTCATGTCCAGAAGAGAGCATTTCATGACCCTTTCCCAATTTACCATTTTGATGAGGAAAAAGGGAGAGGAAGGGGAAAAATAAGCATAGACATTATCTAGGCTGTCTTTGAATAAGTTCCCTCATAGGAGGGTCTATCCTGAAGTAGGAGTTAGGGGAGGATGTCACTGTTTATGTGCCTGTGCAACCTGTGCCAACCAAGCATATTCCTATGTTTAGGCAATGGCAAGTGGAGAGCGCTCTTTCTTTCGTTTTGCATGTGCTTTAGAGTTTGCCTCGAATTGTTCCATGTACATAGAATCTTTCCTTTCCTGTAGCCACTAAGACAGAGTCAGAATGGGAGATTGAAAAGATACGCTCTATTCATGGAACAAGTTCAACTACTGATTTCTCTTCTTTAGTGACAGAAGGCTATGTAAACTGCAGCAAAGGGAGTTTTGAAGTTAGTTCTTAGTTATCTCACCAGATACAAGAAGATCCTTTCTCTTCATGACTCTTCTAGAGAGTGTTATGATGGAAAGAAATACTCATCATTCTTCATAGGACAAGAAGCTCAGTTTTATTTGACTATTTATATATTCTGTAATGAAAACCATTGTCTAATTTCATAAAATAATGTCCAGTTATTTGAAGACATGAGAGGAAGAGTCAAAGGTGTAATTTTACACGCTTCCATAAAATTGTTATTTTTCCCTTGAAAATTAATGTACATTTTTAAGTACATTAAAACTATCTCAAGGAATAGTACATCTGTTAAGGTGTTAAGGGTGTTTAACGCAGTGGAGCTGGCTAAAATTCTTCATTACGAATCTATCCACTCAGGCCTCAAAGTAGCTGTTCAATAATCTTGCTCTTCTTGCATCCCAAGTTCTCCCCCAAATCCATGGGGAGTACATCTGTCTCTAACTTCTGGATCCAGTCCTATAATCTATATTTTCACTGTGCTATTTTTTTTCAGTGTCAATATAAACAAAATTTTACTATAAAGCAATGGTTGTATATATTTTTCTTATATGTCAACTTATTAATTATAGCACTACTTGCTTTTAAGCATTTTGTGAGAAGGTTTCTAGCTTGAATTTTTATAGGGCTATTGTGTTTTCTTCCCCACAAACATGCAACTTCATTTTAAAAAAAACTAGGCTCTTTCCTAGTTGTTCATCAGCTCTGGTTTATGTATATATATATATATATATATATATATATATATATATATATATATACCTCTAAGAATTTTGGTGTTACAAAGAGCTCTTTATCAAAAGTAGCTTTATTGCATTTAGCTTTATTTTCATATATGTGGGTAAAAACTTCAGAAATTTTTACACGTGTCCTTTGGACAGGACTGTACTTTGCACTGTGCCCTATGCCCGACAGTGAGAATATTCTACAAGTAGACTATCTGGTTGACCTAGTTTGGGAAAAATAGTTCTCAGAGCTGATTGTCCCTGTCACACCCTCCTCTCCGTTTGAGAGGAGACAAGAGCAAACTCAACATTCTTCCATCCTGACCCATTCTCCTCACTGACTTTCATTGACTGTCGGTAGTCAAAATCCTGATTAAAAGCAAGCTTTCCCCCAAACAGTTCTCAAGTTAAAACACACTCAAAATGAGTTTCCTTAAATACTCCACTCAGAAAATGAAGTCTTTTCTTTCCTCATGTATTTGGGCTGGAACCTGGTCAAGGTGTGCATGGATTGGCTCTCTGCCTTGTGTTTGTGGGTACCTAATAGAAAGGTATTCAAAATGCCATTACAGAGTGGGCTCAGAAAGCAGCTGTACATGAAGAAATGGCCAAATCTTTCAAGAGAAATATTTCAGTTAAAAATGCCAAATAACCTCTGTAATTAGGAATCCAGATAGTGATGTAAAAGTCCTAGTGGGACCATGGTGATGGGAGAGGAGATATTCTAAAGACACTTGTGGCTATACAGTGTTGATAAAAACAGATCCCAAAGCATTACTATTTTCCACAGGAATCTCACTATGAAGGAAGGGAAAGGTCTTGGTTCCAGAGAGAAAAGGAACTTGTCTCCCAGGAAGAGGATAATGTGTATATCTAGGCTTTCGTTAAATTCTAACACTGATACAGGAAAGACAGAGGAAAAAATTGGGGGTCTTTTTCTATGTGGTTTGTGTATAAATTAACTTTCCTTCAGTAATTTGTTTCCCAATTATGTTAAGGTATAAAAAGTTTATAAATAGCAGTGTCCTGGTCATACCAGTTTTGGTTGTTTGTTTTTGTTTTGTTTTGCTTTTATTTTCTTTGATTTTTGTATTAACTATCAGAACTACACAACCATGACCCACACATTTCATTTTCAGACATGGAATTCCCTAAGGCTAACGACCTTGGTTTTCTCTGAAATCTTTTTGGGGTGGTAAGCATGGTGCTCAGTACTTACAAGGTTTCCTTAGTGGTGGTCTAAATCACCATAGTGTGAATAGATGAAGGCATGTTTGTTTTAAATAAATCTTATTTACTCAGGCTTTTTCTTGTTAGCATACAAAATAATGGGTTTTATAATTATACTTTCTTGTATATTTCCACATTAATTAATTAATTAATTAACTAATTAATTAGAGACAGATTTTCCCTGTGTAGCCGTGGTTGTCCTGGAACTCATTCTGTAGATAAGGCTGGCTTCAAACTCAGGAATTAGCCTGTCTTTGCCTTGTAGTACTGGGAATAAACAATGTGTGCCAACACAGTTTCATACTCATGCTTTTAATGGAGATGGTGCTTAGGCACCTAGGTTCATTTTTCTTATTACCACTTTGCTAGGATCTGAAAGAAAAGAGTAGTCGTCTTTTCTCCACTGAAATGTACTCTTCTTACTTCCTTAGCCCTAATATTTACCCCATTTCCCTTTCTTACCTACAAAGGACTAGTCTTAGGCCTCCTTAACTCTGTGAAGAATTTCCGTCCTGTATTTTTATAAAGAGAGGAGTTAGGTTCCAAGCAAAATACTCCACTGTACTTAACAGCTTCTTTTTCTCAAGAAGTATTTTCTTAGAACATCTTGCTTCGTCTTTCTGTAGTTTGTATTTTACATTTCTTCCATTGATCCACATTGTTTCTCTATACAAGACTACATGCACCATTCCAGATGTTGTCTTCTACATTTCACAATTCCCTGATAAAGTTACCCAAAGATATCTCACAGAAAGGGAATGTGTTCAAGCTGAAACCCGTGAATTATATGTCTGGGATATGATTGGACCTTGTCTTCAGAGTTTTTTTTTTTTTTTTTTTTTTTTTTTTTTTGTCCTCAAAGATTGCTAAATAAAGCAAACTGATGGGGCCATTAATTCCATATTTATCTGTTTACTAATTAAGGAAAGGAAAACAGTATAGTCTAATTCCTAAACAATTGCCAATTATGTTGCTTCTCTCTACCTTATATGTTTACAGAAACACACATCTGTGTGTCTTTCACTTGTTTGCCCACTGTTTATCTTTAATTTTTATTGTCTGAGAATTTCACACATGAATATTATGTATTTTGATCAAATCTGCTCCTTGTCCCCTCTCCTGCAATCCATCCCTTATCCCCTCAGCCCACTTCCCTCCTAATGTCTTTATATCCTTATCTTCTGACTATCAAAGTAGCTCCTTATCTACTTGTCTACCTAACTTCATTTTTAATGTCTGTTTATTTTACTTTTGGATGGCATGGTGCATTCTCCCTGAATTAATTATAGCTGTCTCAGGTCCATTCTCTGTACACTGTGTACGTGTGCAATGGAGTGTGCACGTCCCTCAGCAACTGTCTCAAGTATGACCTATTGATCAAAGTGGTGACCTGCTGATGATCTGAAGATAGGGTAAGAGAGAATGTCATGAGAAACAGGTCAGCAGGAAAAAAATTCCCACAGAACGCATACTTATTTGTATGACATATAATAAAACCCTAACACTAAAAAATAAGAATGAAGATTACCACAGTAAGAAAAAGTGATACAGAAATAATTTTAAGGTCAATTTTAATATTTAAACACTCTAAAATATTGATTTTAATTTCTTTAGAACCAAAATATGCACTGAATTAATCACCAAAGTTTCCCATCTACTTGTTGAAAATCTACTGGGAAAACAAGCCAGCCTATATGTAAAGCAATTAAATACTACAAATTTTTAAATTTTATTGGTGTGACTTCATTCTACTTAGTAATACACTTTGAAATGGCATTTTGACTCAAGGACATAGAATAGGTTTACTAGTTTTACCTCTTACACTTCCATCCTCTCCTTACTTCTTCGTCCTTCCTTCCTCCTGTCATTTGTACTCTTTGTTCCCTCAATCAGGTTCTCTTCTGCATTCATGTTGTGTATGTATGTATAAATGCCCCTATGAATCTATAGAAAATCTATGATCCACAAAAGAGAATAAACATACAATATTTTCCTTTCTGAGTCTGAACATTTCACTTAACATGATAATATCTCTTTATCTACCCCGTGCCATGGCATGCTTTCATATATGGTTGAATAAAATGCCCTTGTCCGTGTATGTGTATGCATGCCATTTTTCCTTTTTAATTTCTCTTTGTGATGGATGCCAAATTGATTTCACAACTATGCTACTGTGAACTGTATAATGATGCACATAGGTATGGACTTATCTCCGTAATATGCTAATAAGAGTTCTTTGAGTGTGTAGTCAAGAGTAGTGACTACTACAGTAGTTCTATTTTCAGTCTTTTGAGGAAACTGCAAATCTCCACATTTGACAAACTAATTATATTCTCAGCAGCTTTTGAGTTGATAGAAAAAAGTTTGATTATAATTTTTGTCAAATACTCGAACAATCTAGTAATATTTTTAATAATAGCATAAATAAATAAAAGTCCTTGGCAGAATCCACAACTAATACTGCAGTTAATATATGTTAACCTATGCAAAGCCTAATAGTATCTTTTAATGAAATATGCTTTCAGTACCTCTCCTATGTATCATCTATTACATGCATTTGAAAGAGATACAGTTACATGCCTCTAAAGTACATTACATGGTCTAGCAAGATGACCCAAGGAATGAATGTGATTGCTAAGTTTTATTACCTGAGTTTGGTCACTGGGATCCACATAGTGGAAAAAGTGAAGTGGCTCCTTTAAATTGTCCTTTAACTTTAACACACTTGAGCGATTGCATATGAGGTCACACAAATAAATAATTTTTATTTATTTAGTTAGTTATTTGTAATCTAAAAATAAGATAGATTACATAATTTATATTTTAACTATTTATGACTTGCCTCTATGTTGAACTTAAACTGAGGTGGTGAAACCAGACAATTTATAGTTAAACAAAGTAATATATATTTGATTCTCATTAGTATTACTTTCAGAATGGAGCATAATGGATGTGGTTGAAGTCAGTGATGGTATTTTCCTAGATGTCTACAATGGAGATAGAATGAGACTTTGAGATCATCATATTTCACCTTCTAACCCTGGACCAAAAAGTGGGAAGGGGAGTATAGCATTTAAAGTGACTCTACTAATAAACAGTTGGCAAAGCTTACAGTACACTTCAAGCACCTTATCTCTAATGTTAATGTTCTTTCCCATATAGGAGCCACTTCTGGACCAGACCCAAAAGCCACTGCTATATCGTTCTGATAGGTTTTATATTTTTCTTTCTTTTTAGTAATTCCCTTCTTTCAATTTATTCTCCATGTTTTGACTAGCTTTGTCTTCTGTAAGCCTGGAGATATTCGTGGTACTTAGCTACTTGAAAATATGGATAGTTTCCAGAAATCTAATTATTTAAGGGTTATTTTTTTTGGTAGTGGTGGGGGCTGGGCAGGGTTTTTATCATAGTGAAAACATTTGGTAATACATGGAAACATTTTTTGTTCTGTTTTCACAATTGAAAGAATACATTATTGATATCTGTTGGGTGTGCTACTAAATACCTTATAGTGCAAAGAAAAGTTTTACTCATCCTCCAATGTCAGTAGTGTTGTTTGGGAACTTGTATTTTTTGTTCTCAACTTCTTTTCAGTACATTATTTCCTAAGACTTTCCCACACTTAGGAAAATTGGACTGCTTCCACATTTTCCCATTCCCCTGATTTGTCTAAAGTCAGGATGGTTTTCCTCATCTTTCCACAATCTTCCTCTGTGTTAAAAACTGGACTGTATGTGATATCCATAAAAATCTTTTTTGATCCGTAACAACCAGACCATCATTTTTCCCCTAGAAATTTGCAAGTTAGCAGTTTTTGAGAAGTTTATATATTGTTTTGGCAAAGTTTGACTGTTGGATTCAGAAACAGTTGTGTGAAAATATACAGTATGACTGGAATCCAGCATGTTATAAGTGAACCATTTTTAAATGTGCTTTACTTTGGACATTCCACTGCGTCTCACAGAGTCTCATATGTTTCCTCATTCAGAAGGGACTAAAAATGTCTACTCCCTACAACTAGTCAGTGGGAAAAAAGTAAAGTGATCTGAATGAAAGTGTTTTGAACATCTTTAAAGGCTATGCTGATGTGAAAGGTCATTATTTTTACTGCAAGAGGAGCTAGCCCTTGAAAGGCAGGTAAAAATTCCATTTAACTTCATGTGCGGAATAAATGATGCCACTGACCATACTGCAAAATTTCTGGCTGACCTTGTGTTATATGAGGGCAGAACATATACTTCAGTCTAAATTTTATCCTTGAAGAATACAGTGTGTTCTTTACACGTTGCATCTACCCTACATGGTGGGAAGGATAATATCCCCTTTCTGTGGAAAAGAAAGAGAACAGATGAATGCACCAGACAATTATTCACAAGATGGGAGCATTGTAAGCATTGTTTTCAATAGTCAAGTATATCCACCTCATAAAGAATACCATCATTTACTTCCAGTTTCCTACAAAGATGTTTTACCTTCCTCCCCTTCTCAAAATCCCAAGGATGAAGCTGTACTCTGGAGGTCAACTATATGAGAGCTATTGAGGATAAACCCAACTTTGTTTTTAAATAATGATGAGTCAAATTTGTAGAAGTCTTGCTAATTACATTTCCCATAGTCTGTAGAATGTAAGGCCAGACAAGAGGCCTTGAAGCTTGTATTACTTACTATACAGATGCTTTACACTAGAAGTCACCTTTGTGATCTAAGAATAACATCAAGAAATTAAAAAATACAGCAAAACAAACCAAAAAGTAAACAACCATCATCATCAAAAACAATACCTCATGTGTACAACAAAGCTTTGAAAATTATAGGTACAGGGTGTGTGTTTGGAAGCTTTGGGATACTCTTACAACTCTTAGAAAGATGAAATATATTGGTATTAGGATAAGCAGGAGAGAGAGAGAGAGAGAGAGAGAGAGAGAGAGAGAGAGAGAGAGAGAGAGAGAGAGAGAGAGAGAGAGAGAGAATAGTAACACTTGTTCTATTTGGCAGAAAGGCAGTCTGTTCGGTCAGTAGCCAGTCTCCCGTGACTTGGAACAACAAACACTACATTAGAGTGATCACCTTGATGGACATGGGTGACAAATAAATCTTGAAAGAGTTACTACAGAAGAGTAATTGCAATCATCCAATATAGCAAAATAATGGAAAAAATCCATTGTGTCAGGTAGTTTTAGGAATGGTGTGTAATTATTACTATGAAAATCTAAATGAATAAATGTAGGATCGCTGTGTGAATTTTCTGAAAGACTGACACATTCTTATACACAATATACTACTATCTGTGTATTTCATAGTGAAAGATTCCAGATGCACTCCTGCTGGCTTATACCCTCCATCCATCTTGTTGGATGGATGGCTTGCATACTACCAGAAATTCTATTATAATATCTACCTCAGGTCATTATGTTTTGAGTTGTATATTACTAAATTCAAAACCTCCTGGGATACATTGAGCAGCAATACAAGGTTATACCTGTCATCCAAATATGAATTCATTTATTTTATGATCTATTCTCATTGACTGGAAGTCCTAAAGGGTGCCAAGACATGTGGCCTGATAGCAAATATTGCCTGGGTTCAAGGGAGTGGAATTCAAGAATTGATAGTGAACTTGGACCCAACTATAGAGAAGGTAGAACACTTGAGGAGGGAGGACCTTATTGTGAAAGACAACTAGATGCTTTTAAATTTCGTCAAGCTTATATATGAGAGGGATTAAAACACTAAGCCATTCATCTCCAAATCAAATCAACATGATCATGAAGTAAGCATTTTTCTATCTCCCATATAATAAGGAATAAGAAATTAAACAATATTATTGATAAGATGCTGAGAAGCAAATTCTAATTCACTAATAAATGAAAGGGCTACTGAAGTATTCAATTTGATCATGCTCACACATCCTTTTCCTGAGTGACATCTTAGAAATGAAACTAAAGCCAGAGACATGAGCTTTGCTTTCACAGGCAAGAACGTTGTCAAATTTACAAAAGCTTATTAGGAAAATCTCATCATAAAGCTAGTGAGATTTCAGTAATGTTTAAGAACGTCAAGTGTTATTGTCTGGGAGAGTAAAGGCAGTTGAACTAAGTCAGGGAATGCAAATTCTACAATTTGAGTTTTGAGGGGACTCATCTAGGAAAACTCTTTTTTCCATGCATACCGTTGGGGATAGTCAGATCACGTCTGCCTAAATGCAAGGAATAGAGTGCTGGTTACATGACTCTGCTATTTCTAATGAACTAAGGCCCCAAATGGTTCTTTCTTTAGTCATTTTCACATTCAGTTCCCTACAAAATTACTATAAGAAGTTGACATTAGCACCTGTTTTCTTGGAATGGTTGTTAAAACAGTGCATGAACCAATCCCATACCATTTTATATGCAATTATTGACATTTTTCTTTTCTCTTTGTGATTATAATTACATTTTCCTCTCCTTTTTACCTTCAAACCCCTCCATACACCTCTGCTTTCAAATCCATGGTTTCTGTTTTCACTAATTGTTGTCCTCTAAAACCTCAGGATATATAATTGTCCTTATAAACACCGTCTCCACAAGGATGAGAAGTGGGAGACATTGCTACTGAAAGAAGGAATTCTGTAGAAAACTACAAAACATGAAGTACAACACAAACATATGCACTCATGCACATACATATCCATACATGTGTGAACACACACACTGCTGGTGTTGCTTCAAGAGAAATTCAACAGCTTTTAAAATGCATTTGAAAGGAGTAACTTATTCCCTTTTCTGGAGAAAGCCAAAAATAATGGTGGCTAAGGATCTGTTCTCTGCAACATGCTATAATTTGAAAACTTGGAAAAAATGTAAGTACTGACCTAGAGAAAATATTACAACAGACCAGCAAGTGTATGCTCAGATTGTGTTCACCCAAAATAGATAAAATAAGGCGATGTTAAAAATAAGTAAGCCTCCCAAGCCTACATCTCACTCATGCTAGGGCCCTTGCAGGTCATATAAAAGCAGAGATTTATCTAGACTCCCAAGAGAAGTGATTCCACTCCTTCATCTCATGGAGGGAGGATGGGGGCATGGAACACAGCAAGAGGAATGATAAACTGACCAAAGAAAGAAAGTAATTAGAAGGAAAAATTCCTGGAATGTACTCCAAGATTGTTTACTTATTTTTAATTATATTATACAAGATAATGACAATGTATCAGTATAACAGTTTATATTATTAGGACACAGTTTCTATAAAATGAAGAATTGGTTTGTCTGCTATGTTTCCTGCTGTGCTCTCAGAACCTACTTGTAAAATTGACACATACTAAGCCCTAATATTACTTTGCTAGAAAACTGAATAAATGAGTATATCTCTCTAATATTTCAAGTGTAATGGGAGGTTTAAGCTATTGAATTCATGTATATGTACCAGTTTGAGTTTTATGTAACCTGAATTCATATAATTTAAAGGAGCATATCATTAACAAAAACAATTGAACTTTTGAATTATGAAATTATGTATTAAGTTATTTTAGCATATATGCATATATCCATATATATGTGTATAATTATAAAAGCTGATAAATGTTTTAAGTATTACAAAATCCAGAATAACTGATATACAATGTTTTCAATGATGAACCACATGAAATATAGCTATATTGACTGTAGAGATTTTGATTTTCTCTTTATATGATAATCACTTCTATCAACAGAATAAAAAAAATTCAATCATTATAATTTATTGAAATTTATTTTTCTTCTTGGTGCATTTATATATTGGAGATATCTTTGGCTGTATAATTTACTATAATAATGATAACAATAACAATAATAATAATAATTATAACTATTATTATCAATGTCATATAAAGTTTCATAATTGCCATTCAGTTATGTCAAAATACATATACAATTTAATTACTCTTTAGATATAGAATCATTTCCCAAAGGAACTGATGACTGCAGTTCCAAATTTCAAAGAAGTTGTCTTTCACATTTTATGTCTTTGTTGCCTAACATTTAGTGTAGTGAATTCTGATATGATTTCTGTTTCTTTAACCCTAGAATTTGGATTATTCAACACAGGGGGGTGCAGTATAATTTCCTGGAAGTCATTCAAAATTGAGGGATGTGACTAGCATAATTTATGTATATGACTCCTCTGTATATGCCTTCTTAAGCCAAGTTAAACATTTTTTCAGATACACTTTACTTTAGCCAGATCCCTAAAATGCCCATGTTCATTCCAGTGCCACCAGATAAAAGTAAATGTCTCAATTGAATTTTGTCAAAATGTTTTCTGTACATTTGATAAAAAACCTGTTACAAGGGCTACATTGTAGATTTCCAGAAGTTCATGGATGCTTGTGCTTCCTTAGTTCCCTATTTGCAGGTAAGTGCACTTTCTGAAGTAGAAAGGGTTAAGCAAATACTAGTCACAATAATGATAACAATGATGATCATGATGATATTGTCTTAAGTAACATGTAACCTGTGACATTTGTAGAAGGTGACAAATTACAGAAGGTGTCATACTTAGATTTTCAAGCTCTGTGTATTTTTCTCCTTTCAGCAATCTTAGTATAAAGCCAAAATACTTGCACTTCTGACCCAAGTCTTAGGAGATAGGGAAGAAAAATTTATATATACATATAATGTGTATATGTGTACATATGTGTATGTATATATATGTATATATATGTATATGCATATACACAAAATATATTTATTTTATAACTAACCCATTCAATAATTTTCCCCAAAGGAAAGTATCTTCTTTAAGCTGGCCCCATCAATGTCAAGAATTTCTGCACTATAGTTGTAGTTTGAGTATTGCATCTTCTTTGTTTTAATGTTTATTCTCCAAGGTAGTTGTGTGGGTTATTCTGGAAACTTTAGGAAGCAGGAGGAGCTAGGCCTTTGGTGGTAGGTGATTGAGCATATCTTGTTCATGGTCCCTTCTTGTCTCTCTCTGGTCCTTTCATGAAAAAGAATGCCTTTCATCATTACCCCTGTCCGCCATAATGTTTTGTCCAAGTAACTGGTATTAAGTGATCTTTGACAAAGCCCTCTGAAACTGTGAGCCAAAATCAACGTCATGTTGTTCATCATAGGTATAAAAACGTAACTAATACAATTACCACTTTTTGTCAGACCATTGTGGTGCACACTTTTAATCCCAGACCATCCTGGTCTACAGAGTAAGTTCCAGGACAGCCAAGGCTCCACAGAGAAATCTTATCTTGAGCAACACTCCCCACCAGAGAAAAAGAATAAAAAAAGAAAGATAGAAGGAAGGAAGGATGAAAGAAAAAAAACAAAAGAGAAGAGAAGAGGAAAGAAAGAAAGAAAAAAAGAAAGAAAGAAAGAAAGAAAGGAAGGAAGGAAGGAAGGAAGGAAGAAAGAAAGGAAGGAAGAAACAGAAAGGAAAAACAAAAATCAATCCCAACACTGTGTGTGTGTGTGTGTGTGTGTGTGTGTGTTTAAATGTACATGTATAGGTGTAAATGGCCTGTGTAAGCATTATTTGGAGGCCAGAGGAAGATGTTATATGCTATCCTATAGCAGTTACAAGCTTTTTCCCTAGAGACAGAGTCTCTGTCCTAGACCTACTATTTTTAATTTACCTGGCTTGTCAGAAAGCCCAGGGATCTCCACTTCCCTTACTGCCTAAGTTTATAGGTACAACTATGCCTGGCTTTTTAGATGAGTGTTGGAGATCTGAACTTGGGTTCTCATGCTCACATACTTAGCCACCTCCACACCCCACCTTTCTTATTTTTAGTATGTAGTTTCTAAAGAAAAAGAATGATGAAAATAGCTTCAAATTTACTGATTAGATTAAATATGAACTTTATTCATCAGAATACCATTTACACACTACTAAAAATATCACCAGTATGTAGATATGAGCAAGACATCATCAACTTAGTATCCTGGTAAAATTCTGTTCCTATAGTTTCACAAGTCATTTCAGTTTCTAAACTAGTTCTGACCCCAGGAGAACGCATTAAGATAGTGTATCCCATACATGAGGGCAGCTGGAATTTATCTTCCCATGTCAGCACATCTACTATGACTTCCAGCTACTGAGCTGCAATCACACTACTGCTGGGCTTGTACACTATCCCACTCTGCACAGATACAGCTTGTCCCTACATATTTTAAGCACTTATTATTCTTCCTTCTAATGGTCCTAATGCAAGCTTCAGACTTAAGCATTTAAATACAACCTTTGCCTAGAACCCTCTCTTCCTCTCTTTACTGAGATCATGGTTCTGTTTGTGCTGTTTTTCCTTAGGCCACCCCAAATAAATATTCGATTATGGATGAACTTGAATTCCACAAAAATGTATCTTGTGGTCTCTCAGTTATGTTCCCTTGACTCAATCAATGGAAACTAGAGGGTGGAACTAGTGTATAATATCCATGAGGCAAGGCTCAAGTGCCCTGATGTGTCTCAAGTTCAATTATATTTTCTGCTGTGTTGATCAGATTTTTGCGACTTTTATGATGAGATGCAGTTCAACTCCCATTCATCTGACTAGGACCATGATACCTTGCCTAAATTTTTGGCAGGTTCTCAACTCTTAATCCTTAGAGATTGCATGTACTGTTTCATATTCACTCAGCATCAACAACCCGCTTATAAACACTTTATCTGCTTTGATGTTAAACACCAGATGGAGACCCTTTGGCTATTTGCCATAATCTAAATGAAGCACATCTCTTCAGACAGTATATCATTTTTAGATATGATGTACGTGGATGATCGCTGGTCACCTGGAATCGTGCCCATACCCTTCGTCCTGGTTCTTGGCCCGCCTATCTTTCCTTGCTCACTGATTTATGTAGCTGGGGCCTCATGTGGCTCAAGATAAACAACAAACTCAGCCAGATGCTTTTATTCAGTCAACTATGAATCCCTAGTTGATTTATGTGCTCTCCTTATCTCTCTGATGAGATTATGAACTCCTTTAGGAAAAGAACCATGCCTGCATTTATATCTTTTCACAGCCCTGGTCATAACAACAAATATTCAGTAATTGTAAAAGTTTAATTGGGGTATAATATTCAGACCTTTTATTTTCTTATTGAACTGAAGTGGGCTACCATTAAGATAAGCTGTCTGTATACATTGATTTATAGTCATCTAAGTAATTAAGTATGGGCTTTAGAATCAGGCAGATTTGAATTCTATATTTGATTGCTGACTTAGTCATATCTAACTGTGTATGCTTGCTCAAATCATCTGTTCTGGCCAAGGTAATGCTTTCATATATAAAATCATGAAAGTAATAGTATTCACTCTATAATGTTTCTGTGATCACTCAGTGGGATGGTGAAAAAAAAAAGTCCAAAACATTACCCAATACAGTAAAACTCCATAAGCTGTTAATTTTATGTAATTACTAGAAACACAAGAAGCTTTTACACATCGACAATGTATATCAAGAAGTCTCTCTTATTTTTCTCTGTGCATTATTGTTTAAGAACTTCTCAGGTAGTTAATGGTCAAAGAAATAAGGTTACAGCTAGAAGGGGAAGAGATTTAAGATGTAAATTACATGGCATAGTGATTGCAGTTGATATTCCTGTTTTGTACTCCCAAAGAGAGAATGCAGTGGGCATTAAATGCTCTCAGTTTAAATAATAAATATATGAAGTTCATGCATTGAATTGGTAGATTCAACAATGTGCTTGCATATATATCACAATATAACATTAAAATCATCATGACCATAATGATAGTGACTAATCTTATGCTGGCTAGATTTTCTAATGTTAGAGAAGGTCTATAAGCTAATTCTATTTACTTACATATACATTATATAACACGTATTAGATGACTCCATGTATGTTGTGGAGTAATGATTTCCAGTGTGATAGTTTAATTGGGATCTTACATATAATTTCCTGAAAATACAGTATTGATTTTGTTGCTAGCCTCCTTCCTTTACCTATTGATAAATAGCATAATGTTACATTACTTGTATATAGTAATTGAGGCCAACATAGATTATAACCTTTTTTACATAGACATTCTAAGTAGTAGCACTTAGAAACATGTTTTTTATACATTTAAAAACAGTATCACTTATTACATTTATCTTTGCAGTTTTTATGTAGGGCATAGGTAAATAGTTGCTAAAGAAACTAGCTACACAATATAATAGCACTTAAGAAATAAAGGTAAATTTTCTCAACTTTTGGAGTTCAGGCTTCCTTAGTTCATGAATCCTTCCTATGGAGAACAAAGGGATGTTTCCCCATTATATGCCACAGCCCCCCAAAGAAATCTTAGCCAACTCATGATTTTATGCTCTTGGTGTGGTTCTAAAAGGTAGGCTTGCTTGAATCTCAATTTTTCTCCTTTGAGTTTTTCAATTTATTTAAAATATAATTACCTCATCTTCCATTTTATTCCCTCCCTCCAACCCCTCCTACCAACTCTTTCTCCCCCAACTCGCTTTCAAATGTATGATCTCCTGGTGTATGTGTAGGCTAAATATTATAATTATTATAAATATTGTATATATATAATATAAACAGCTCACTTATTTGATACTTATATTTCTATGACTTCAGAGCTGACCCCTTGTTATTGGATAGCCAATTGGAGGCTCATCCTTCGGATAAATTAATTCTCCTTCTTTCGGCATTCCTTATTTGTCTGCAGTTCTCCTTCCCCCTTTTCACCACCTCTTTGCGGGTGAGACCACATGATATTTTGCCCTTTCACATTAGCATGTCCATTGCTGTTATCATTGGTCAGATCAGCCGTATTGTTGTGGTATCACAGATGTAGCTTCCCTGACCTCTCTGGGAGGCATAATGACAATTTCTGACACAGAAACTTTTGATGTTGCTGTATTAGTTGTCTAGACGTACCAGGTGGAAGTGAACAAGGATACTCATTCTAAATGAAACAAGGAATATATTTTGGTTAGCCTGGAACCTTACAAAGGGAAAATAATATGGGTGTTAAAATCTTGTGTTCTAGTTTAACTTACACATCACCCTATGAATTATTTTGAGGCCTCTGGGATTTAGAATCCCCCTCTACTTAAGGTAGGTGATAAGATTTATTGAAATTTGAGGTGACTATTACATGTTCTATCTCCTCCCATATCCCTCCATTCAATAACCATTGAATTTTATGGTTCCACATCCACTGTATATGTTTAAACTTCATTTTAAAATTTCTGCTGATAGAAACTTAATGAGTCCTTTTCACATATCACTTTGATTACTCTAAATGTTTTTAAGTGGATTATGTGAAATATAAAAAGGTAAAATAAAAAGTAAAGGAAAACCTCACTGCTTTAGCTCCTAAAAGTAAGAAATGAATTTCATGTTCCCATCCCTAAACCTTTGACTTAATTAAATGAGTAGGATAAACATGTCATTATATGATTTCTGAGCAACGTCTCAGAAGTCCTTATGGCTTCTACTTTTCTCTAATCACAGGGAAAGGCCTTTAAAGCACTACGTATATTAGATTTCAGTTGCTGCAAAAACAAACACCTGCATAATTGGTGTTAATCAATATTAAGATTTTTACAGTCTAAGGTCCAAAACAAGCATTGGTTTCAAAAGGTCAGCACGGTTGACTGGCTTCTATAAAAGCTCCATGGTAAAGGGTATTTTCTCCACACTTCCATCCTTCTCTTCTATCCACACTCCCTGGTTCATAGTTTGTTCTTCTAGTTTTATAGTTAGCATTGTAGCAACTTCAAATCTCTCTTCAACTTTCTCTGGTTTCACTATACTGTGTTCTCTGATGTGGATTCTTCTGGCTCCACCTCATAAGGACTCTTTTCTTTCTTTTTTTTAATTTTATTTTTATTTTTTTATTCGATATATTTTTTATTTACATTCCAAATGATTTCCCCTTTTCTGGCGCCCCACTCCCTGAAAGTCCCATAAGCCCCCGTCTCTCCCCCTGTCCTCCCACCCACCCCTTCCCACTTCCCCGTTCTGGTTTTGCCGAATATTGCTACACTGAGTCTTTCCAGAACCAGGGGCCACTCCTCCGTTCTTCTTGTACCTCATTTGATGTGTGGATTGTTTTTGGTTTTCCAGTTTTCTAGGCTAATATCCACTTATTAGTGAGTGCATACCATGATTGATCTTTTGAGACTGGGTTACCTCACTTAGTATGATGTTCTCCAGCTCCATCCATTTGTCTAAGAATTTCATGAATTCATTGTTTCTAATGGCTGATTAGTACTCCATTGTGTATATATACCACATCTTTTGCATCCATTCTTCTGTTGAGGGATACCTGGGTTCTTTCCAGCTTCTGGCAATTATAAACAGGGCTTCTATGAACATAGTGGAACATGTATCCTTATTACATGCTGGGGAATCCTCTGGGTATATGCCCAGGAGTGGTATAGCAGGATCTTTCAGAAGTGAGGTGCCAATTTTCTGAGGAACCACCAGACTGATTTCCAGAGTGGTTATACCAATTTGCAACCCCACCATCAGTGGAGGAGTGTTCCTCTTTCTCCACACCCTCTCCAACACCTGCTGTCTCCTGAATTTTTAATCTTAGCCTTTCTGACTGGTGTAAGGTGAAATCTCAGGGTTGATTTGCTTTGCATTTCCCTAATGACTAATGAAGTTGAGCACTTTTTAAGATGCTTCTCCACCATCTGAATTTCTTCAGGTGAAAATTCTTTGTTTAACTCTGTACCACATTTTTAATAGAGTTATTTGGTTTTCTGGAGTCTAACTTCTTGAGTTCCTTGTATATATTGGATATTAGCCCTCTATCTGATGTAGGGTTGGTGAAGATCTTTTCCCAATTTGTTGGTTGCCAATTTGTCCTTTTGATGGTATAAAGACTCTTCAGAATGAAGAGTTTTTGAATGTTTATTACTATAAATGTGTTCATGTGTGGGTTTGTACATGTGGGTGAGTTCCCTTAGATCAAATGAATCAGACCAGACCTCTTGTAGTTGTAGTTACAGTCTAGCATGAGCCATTTAAAACACATGCTAGGAGCCTAACTAGGTTGTCTGTAAGAGCAGGAAGCACTCTGAACTCTTCAGCCATCTCTCTAGGCCTTCATAAAGACTCTTGTGATTAAAAACCACCTGCCTTTTACAATTCAATACAATCTGCCCCCAAGACCTTTTAATTTTTCTAAATTAACTTTTTAAATTTGGGAGCAGATTTCACATATGTGTACTGTATATTATTTCCACCCTTTCTTTCCTTCCAACTCCTCCTGTGTTCCTATTTACTCAAATTCATGACTTTTTCTATAATTGTTACTGTTATGCATGCCTGCACACATACATGCATGTGCGTATGCACACACACACACATACACACACATCCCTGCTGTGTCCATTTAGTGTTGTTCATGCATATATATGTTTAGTGTAACCTAAACCTGTTTTGGTATTAGAATATCTGTCAGGGGTCCCTTCCCTGGTCAAGACTGACTGTCCTAATCTCTTACAAAGAGTAATTGGCCACGGCTTTGTCTAGTAGTGGGGGTCTTGTAAAACTTAAAATAATTGCATCTGCAATACCTCTTCTATTCATGTAAACTAATGTATTTTGTTTTGAGTATTAGGGTATAGAAAATTTTGGAATTTTTTTCTGTTTATTGAATTATGCAAAGAACAATGTTTTACCCTTCTTAAGATAAAACAAACGAACAAACAAAAACCAAAACAAAACAATAACAAAAAAGGAAGGTGATAGAGAGGCCTAGGAGACAATTATCAAAAATGATCAGATTTGTGGATGGAGTTGAGTAGACTTATAGAAATGAACCCAGGTAAATAGAGTCCAAATGACTTTTGAGCAAATAACTAGCACAGCACTTTTCAAATTGTTTTTACATTATTATTATGATCATCAGATATTCAATGTGTTGTCTCTCTGGATCTAGGTATATTGCCTGTTAAATTCCATTTCCATGGGGACAGTAGACTGACTTTTGTAAAATGCAATTCTGATTATGCTTTGCTCCTTTGGGAAGCCATACACTATAGCTTGCTGATCTACAGGAAAAGACAAATTATTGGTATTCAAGGCCCACTCCAATTCATAGCTATAATCTGCTTTGCCCTGTAATATTTGTATATTTGAAATATATGTTTCTATATCTTTGAAGCTGTAGTTTTTATTATTGCAAACAGCTACAGAGTTACTGTTTATATACTTTTCTAGGTTGTGAATTCCAAGCCATTTTTATTGCCATGTATCTCAGATATTCCATCTCTGGGCATATGCCTAAGAAACTTTATATCTTACTACTGAGATACTTGCTCATTCATGTTTTCTGCCATTATAGTCACAAGAGCTATGAAAAGAAATCATCACAGATATATATCAACTGATAAATGGAAAAATAAGAATGTGATACATTTATACAGTGGAATATTATTAAGGAAAATGAAGTCATGAATACACTTGTATATAGATGGAACTGGAAACAGTGTGAGTGAAGTAATCCAGACCCAGAAACAATATATCACATGTTCTTTTTCATTTGTGAATTTGAATCTTTGGATAATTTTTGCCATTTCCAAAACTATTTCAGGGTACAAAACAAAATATTCTAAACAAACATTACCTTTTAAGGGCCTTTGTTAAGGCACAAAGATTTTTTTTCAGCTTTAAAGTTAAAGGAGATAAAATAATATATGCTAATAAGAAGACTAGTTTACCTTTCTTGAAACAAAAATGAATTTTATTTGATGTATTAATATTGATGAATGGCATTAGAAGATTTTTTTTCCAATCAAAAGAGATGTTCTGTTTTCTCTTTTAAATTTGTCTGGGTAAAAATATATATGTATACTGCAAAGAAATAAAATAACCAATAAAAACATACAATCTCAAAAAGTGATATATATAAAGACTTAAAAAGAATTGTTTACTACATGCAATGTTGTGGGGAATTCTTCGAAGCCCTTCTTCTCCATGATAGGTTTCCATTTACTAGAGTTTTTGTGGTATTTTGCTTAATATTAAAGGACAAAAAAATTATTCTCAATCATAGTTGTTATTACTGTAAAAATATTAACTTGGTTAAAATATTGCTTCTTTAATTTTAATCCTCTATTGCTAATGATTTCAACTGGAAGTCATCTCCCCCATCAAAGAATTTCTATTAATACAGAGTAAGTTGGTGTTATATCTAAAACATTTTGAACATCTCCTTGATATTGATTTATTACTGTTTTCTTCTTATTGTAAGTTTGGGGTACTTACTGACTATTATAAAAGCTTATATTTCATATCTGAAGGGTTTGTTTATTTATACACACACACACACACACACACACACACATATATATTTTAAATTGAAGGTTATATTCATTTCCTGATGTTTAAAAATAATCTTGGTTACTGTGTTTATAATTATTTTCATTAAAACTTTTGCATCTACTTTATTATTGTAGTTTGTAAGTTAATGAATCAACCAGATGGCTGGGAATATGTTTGAACTGGAAATATGCTTGTTTAGAATAAAGGTAAATATGGGTTTCATTCTTAGCACTGCATAGAGCTGGAAGTGGTGATAATACACTAACATTAGCCCAGAACTTAGAAGATTTTGGCAGAAGAATCACAAACTGGAGGCTATCCTGTTACATACTAAATTTGAGGTTAGCTTGGCATATATGTGAGACCTTATCTAGATAGAGAGGAAAAAGAAACCAGTGAGAGCCCAGTATAAACAAATGGAATAAGAAAATGAAGAGGAAGAAGTGGGAGGGGGAAGGGAAGAGAAAACTGGTGAGAGAAGATGAGAAACCTAATTACATTTCAGTGCAAGAAAAAATGTTCATTGTTTTTCTCCCTCTCAGAAGTATTTTTATTTTTCTCTGATGCCTCTGTTAAAGCATTTGCCATTAACCACAGCCCTGAGGATCAGATGGTCATAGGCCTTAAAGGAAAACTTACTGCTGATGTTTTGCTATATTAACATAGTTCCTATGGTGGTTTGAATAGTAATGATCCCATAGGCTCCTGATTTTTAACTGCTTAGTCACCAAGGAATGAAACTGTTTGACAGGATTGGAAAGATTAGAGATGCGGCCTTGTAGAAGTAGTTATGGCCTTGCGGGAGGAAGTGTGGCACTGGGGGTGGGCTTTAAGGTAAAGCCCACACAACATCCTGTCTGTCTGTCTGTCTGTCTTTCTGTCTCTGAGGATTGAGGATGTAGTTCTCTACTACTACTGTAGTTTGCCCTGATGATAATGGATCAAGCCTCTAACTATATAAACAAGCCTCCAGTTAAATGTTTTCTCTTTTAAGAGTTGCCCTGGTCACTCTTTCATTTGGTAAGAGTATCTCATCACAGTTGTTGAACAGTGCCTAAACCAGTGCTAAACTGCTTTCTAAATACCAATGTTTATACTGATAGACAAATGCTATTTCCAACTTTCATTAGAGAAGCCTCTCTGTAGAAAACAGTAGTCAATATAGAAGGTCATAGATACTGATGTTACTAAGAATAAGAAATGATTGAGGGACCAACCCTAAATAAGTAATAGCTATTAGAATCATGACATTTTAGAACTGTTTTACCTATGCTGGGCCTGCAAAAGACTGGCCTTTTTTAACAATTAGTCATGGAAGATGGAGATACTCATGGGATTGACTATTCCCTGCTGAACTGATGGTTCAGAGAGTTGTTTTCAGGTATATACCTATTAGTGAGCCCACTGAAATCCAGTGTATAATTCTAAGCCCTGTGCCACACCTAGTTCAATGTAGTTGGTCAGAAAACAAAACAGAAAGGCATGACTGTGGGAAAGATATTTATGGGAGACAGAAATAACAAGAATGTAAGGTAGATAAGAGAGCATGGTAGAGGCACTAATAAGAATGCATTATATAAATACACAAAAATTGTAAGAGAACAATTTAATTAATTTAAAAGGTATAATCCATCCCTGGTGTTTGATTTTTTTTAAGGCCTGTATGTCATAAAATACTACCATCAAGAAGATTTTCCATGCTTTTTCTTTAACTTGCCTTTTTGTCTATGACCAATAAAATAGGTAAGGAAATGTTTTATACTTTTATGCCCCCAGCACTATAAGACATAATAGTTTAACAGATTCTGTTCTTTAACATTGAAGTGAAACATGTATCACTAATAGTTTGTTCACCCTGTCTGACTCCTTCAGAAACTAGATTCTTATTAAATACTCTTATTTTCATAATAATGCAATTATCTGAATAGGTTCAATGAAAATATGTTCTGCTTTTACTCGGACATAATTAGAAACAGCTATGCAACCCTGTCTGTTGTGTTTAAAAATTATGCCCATTCATTTCAATATGACAATTTACTTTTATGACACTAACATTGAAGTTATACAGCCAAAGCTAGAGGAAAGCAGTGGCTTCCAGTGTTCTCAACCATCCAGATAAGTGAACAAGGCCATTGCATGGTAAGTACAAATATTTAGGCTATATCAAGTATATTGAAAAAAAGGAATCTAGCCAAAATTATAGGCAGTACAAGAAAAATCCCTTTTTTTCCATAACCTTGGGGCCACAAATTATCAGATGCCCTTTAAAAAATCCAATCTTCGGTTGGAGTGATAGTTCAGTGTTTGATCATGTTTATAGCTCTTTAAGAGAACTTGAGCTCACGTCCCAGCACCCATGTTGGGCAGGTCACAAAATTCTGTAATCCCTGCTTTAGAGGATCTGGTACCCTGTTCTGGACACTGAGTATATCCATATTTATGTGTCATATATTCACACAGTCAAATATAAATAGATAAAAATTAATCTTAAGGTAAAATCTATGAGGCTGGAGCAATGATTAAGATTATCGGCTGTCCTTGCAGATGACCTACATGATTAGGTGGTTCTCAACAACCACATAGTGGTTCACAACCATTCATAACTCTTGATCCAAAAGACTTGATGCCCTTTTCTGCCCTCCATATGTATTGGGCACATATATCATATACGGACTTGCATATAGGCAAAATATTTGTTCACGTAAAATTAAAAAAAAATAGTCTAAAAGATGTAAAGCCTAGTCTGGAATTCCTCATGAAACATTAAAACATATGTAGGAAGGCCTAGGGAATACCTAAAAAGAATGAGCTGAGAGATTTTAAGAGGCAAAATATGAAGCAATACGTGTGAAGCAACCCTGTTATGGGGCAAACTCTCCTAGAAATGGCTACATAAGCAAGACCAGAACAATGGCATTATCAATACCATGCTAACATGGCAGCAGGAATGTTTCACAGTGTCACACTCTCGAACAAAGAAATATAGACAACTAACTACTGCTGAGCGTAAGGGATAAGCCACTTTATTTTTTATTGAATATGAAAAAAACGGAGAGAGCAAGTTGTATTTGTATGTATGTGTGCGAATAAGAATGAATAAAAAAGGTGGCCAGTTTGAGAAAATTCTGGGTATGTCAGCCCAAGTTCCATCTGAGAACTACTCTAGCCCAAAGTAATAGGAGGGACTGTGGAAGGGTACCTGGGAGGTGCTCTAGGTAGTAAAGGGTGGAGGAAAGTAGTGTTTTTCCTTTTTTATTAAAAATGTATTTAAAAAAATAAAAAGAAGGCCTATGGTACAAACTAACATACTTTCCTCACCTACTGAATAATAATATCAAATCTAATGAAACAAAACTAATTTTGTGAACAATCTAACCTTTCTACATGATTGATTTTGAATCTAAAAGACAGTATTGTTTTGTTCTTGCTGTTGTTTGAAAAATCTATAGCTTTTTCTGATCCTACGTCAGCTAATTTTCCGAGTTATTTTGCAACTACTTGCAAATGATATAGAACTAGTACGCAAATCTACCTTCTCTGGTAGAGATTTGACTGCCTCTCCCAACCTAGAAAAACTGTTTTGGCTCTGTGAGGCTGAAGTTTAAGGGTTAGTTTGACAGAACTACGAAATTGCCAGAGTAAGAGTCTTCCAAGAAGAGGGCAGATGGAAATCTCAGTGGACACAGTGGGAAGATCTGTCCCCAGTGTGAATGATTACCATCCAAACAATTCAGGGCAAAGATAAAGCAAATAAAGGAATTTGTTTTTCCCTCTACCCCCTCTCTTTCTGTCTTTCTTATCTGGAAGAGATTTTCTCCTTCCTGGAATAACAGAATTCCAGCCTCGTTGGCCTTTGGACTGGAGGATTTACACCACATGAACCAGCAGTGCCCTGAATTCTCAGGCGCTCAGACCCTACAGATTATAACTGAGAGTTACATTATTAATCACCATAATTCAGACGTGTCCAGACTTTTAAAATATTTCGTTTATTTTTTGAGACGTTCTTCCTTTGAAACCCTCTCATATACTCCTCCTTGTCTTTTTCAAATTCCTGGCCACTTTTTGAAAATTAATGATTGTTACATATGCACATACACACACACATCATTCTAAATACATAAATACAACCTGCTCAGTCTATAAAATGTTACAAGTATATATGTTTTCAGGGCCGACCACTGGCTATTGGCTAACCGGTTGGTGTGCCCTTCCCTGGGGAAGACCATTTCTCCTGCTCTCAGCACTCCTTAGTTGCCTGCAGTTCAGTGTATTGAGTTGAGGCCTCGAGGGCTTTCCCCGTGCACATTAGCCCGCCTATTGTTACTGTCCTTGCTTATCTCATGTTTGCACTGTCAGGTTGGTGAGGCTTTATGGATCCTTGGGAGACATAATCTCACAGCAAACTCCCTGTCCTTCAGGCTCTTACAATCTTACCACACTCTCTTATAAAATGATCCTTGAGCCTTAGGTGTGGGAGTGTTTTGTAGATGTGTCCACTGAGACTGGGCTCCACAACTCTGTACTTTGATTGGTTGTGGTTTTATGTAACAGTCTGTAATCTGTTCAAAGAACAATTTCCTTGCTGAGGGATGAGGACTCTACCTGTATTTGGTATTTAAAGAATTATTGTTGGGAGCAGAGACTGACAGACTAAAAGTAGTCTGAGTATGCTATTGGTATCTCAGAGTTTCCAGCTTTCAGATTATCCAGCATGGGGTTACACATGTGTCATGATTGCACTTTGGTGCTGCATTATTTACACAGTCTCTCTATTTGGAATCCAATGTTTCTTTAATCCTTAAAAAACATGTATTCTCTGGAAATCGAGGAAGAGTTGATCTGGGGGAGAGAGGAGATAGAGAAAAGGGACTGGGGTGGTGCAGGGAGGGGAAACTGAGGTCTGGAACATTTTTCTTGTTTGCTCATATGATACATAATATCTGAATAAAAGCATAAATTTATCTTCTTTTTGATGTTTTGTGAATGATACTCAATAATCCGGTGCTTTAATATGCTGATTTTTTTGGAACCCAGAGCACTCAAGGAAAGTAGAATGCATTGAGAGAATTTTCTGAGCTTCTCTCAGTTGCCTAAAGAGGGATCTTCCAAAAAGAACTGCATTCTCATGAATTCCCTCCCTGGGAATCCTCTAGATCAATGAAAATTAACTTGAATCACAGGAAAGGAGACTGAAGCTTAATACTGTAGCTATATCTCTTTGTCTTCTAAGAACTGTTTCTAGGCAACTTCTATCCCCTGGGAGCCTCTTAATCTGCATAACAATAACAACTTTATGTTCCATATATTTCCTCCCTTCATTCTCCCATAACAGGTCACCACATTCCTCTAGAATCCCAAAGGCTCTATTCCCTTGTAGCCTAGGACACAATATAAGTTAAAGTCATTCAACCCTTCCTTGAGTCTTTATATTTTGTGACATTCCCATGTGAATAAATGAAATTAATTTTTCTCCTTTTAATCTACATTATGTTAAGTCAATTTGTGGGCTAGCCAAATACCTTAGAAAGGTAGAAGAAACCTGTTTTAAATCCCTTTTATTTTGAAAATGATCTTTTGGCAGTATATGTAGTTTTTACTTACCTTCCTGGGCTCAGAAAGAGCAATGTGTTAAGATCTTTATGATTCAAATATTTAAAAACACAGCATAAAAGAAGTGCTTCCCCAGACATAATATATAATGTATATCATAACTTAGAGACACATGTCATTTAGAATTATATTCTGTTGTAATCCATCTTTCAGCATAGTTCCATATATTAAGCACATATAGGAGATCAAAGGCTATGTAGGGTAATTAAAAATTACTTTGTATATCACATGCTAAGAAAATTGAGAAACTTTTCTAGAAACTATCCTTTGACACATTTGAAGGATTATTTTACTCCCTAAACAAATAATTCCCCCTTTCATGGCTGATATATTTTCTAATTGCTTTTTTGTACAATAATACATTAATGATATTTCATGTTTAATAAATTATTCAATTTAAACACACACACACACACACACACACACACACACACACACACACACACACACACACACACTTTTGCTATCTCTTAGTTCACCTAAGAGCACTTTAAAGGCTCATTATTTATTTTAAAGACATCTCCAAAAGATGAAGAGTTTTATGCTGACAACAGGTGCTGAGGTGATAGAATCAGATGAGCTCTCATAAGTTATCCAATCACAGATAGTCAGTCCTAAACACATGCACATATGGACAAAACTAAACAGCCAATATTCTTCCCCCTTTCTGAACTTCTCCCAGAACCTTCCCACTTCCCTATCCACAGAAGAGTTCTTCCTTCCTCCCTCCCTCCCTCCCTCTCCCCCCACCTCTCTCTCTCAACAATCACTGAGGCCCCAAAGGTCAAACAAACAAACAAAATCACATTAAGGCATTAAACATAAAAACAGAGGAAAAAAGCATCTTAGCATAGAAGCGCGCGCACACACATAGGCAGGCACACATAAAGACAAGGAGTACCTTTAATCTTTATTATGTATTTACATCCTGATCACAAGCACCCTCCTATCTCTCCTTCCAATCTCATCCTCATACCTCTACCCAGATCTTCCATCCCTTTCTCTTCAGAGAAGAGGTACCCCTCCTCCCTCTCCAAAGGTACCAACCTGCCTTGGCATATCAACTCCTAAGCACTTCAAGAATAAGCACATCCTCTCCCATGTGAGGCCAGACAATGTAGCCCAGCTTGGGGAAAGGAATCCAAAGATAGGCAACAGAGTCAGAGCCAGTCCATTTTGCTTTAGCTAACTACTCCCAGGCATGCTCTTTATATCAGACATGGGTGTCTCCTTTGGATCCTCCACCTCTTTACCCTAGTGTCTCCAGTATAAACTATTAAACTATTTAGAAGACCAAAAGGATAAGGAAAACAATGGCAAGACTCCATAATCTGAAGAGAAATCTGACGGTCTTCAATACATTTTAGATTCATTGTGACTTGTTTATACTAAATTTGTTTTTCAATTATCAATATATTATGGTTTGGTGTTTAATTTTACTGAGAAAACATGAATGCAGTGTTTGTGTTTATTGGTTTATGTTTCACTGTTTATTCTTTTTGTGATTATAGACATCTTCTGGTTTGGGTCACTAATGGTAGAAAAATTGACTCATAGTTTTGATTAAATGATCAGTTTTGATATCAGATGAGGAATCTGAGCATCAGAATATGATAGAAACTGCTTATTTGTGTTATGTTAGAATCGTGGCTCATCCAGACAGATTCCAGCAAACCAGGGAGGGGGGTTTATTGTGGGAGGAAAAAGGCAAAAGGGACAATGAAGACGAAGAGGGAAAAAACATTGAAGGTCAGGAGGGGTCTGCCTTTCATTTGGGCTGTGACATAACTGGTTGCACTGCTGGAGCAGGTAAAGGTGGACTCTGGGAACATATGACTATTGTTATGGCAACAGATGCATGGGTGACATCACTATCATCACTAGATGTGGAGATGACCTGTGACTGTAAAGCTGGTTCCTGAATGTAAAGTCAGTTCCTGATGGCAATATATTGTACCCTATTTTCTTCTTTTTTTTTTTTTTTTTAGTCTTGAGGAATTTCATACATCACTACACTATAGTTACATTCTTCATTTCTCCAATGCTCCCTACACCCACTCACTTCTACTATAATTATTGTTACCAATATACAAACAAACATATAAGGAAATTTCATGAGACTTCACCCATAGATGAAGAGTTAGAGGCTGCTAATGGTTTCTGAAGGAGAGAAAATGAATTCTTTTTTTTCCCCACTTTATTGTTATTTTTTTATTCGATATAATTTGTTTACATTTCAAATGATTTCCCCTTTTCTAGCCCCCCCCACTCCCCGAAAGTCCCGTAAGCCCCCTTCTCTTCCCCTGTCCTCCCTCCCACCCCTTCCCAGTTCCCCGTTCTGGTTTTGCCAAATACTGTTTCACTGAGTCTTTCCAGAACCAGGGACCACTCCTGCTTTCTTCTTGTATCTCGTTTGATGTGTGGATTATGTTTTGGGTATTCCAGTTTTCTAGGTTAATAACCACTTATTAGTGAGTGCATACCATGATTCACCTTTTGAGTCTGGGTTACCTCACTTAATATGATGTTCTCTAGCTCCATCCATTTGCCTAAGAATTTCATGAATTCATTGTTTCTAATGGCTGAATAGTACTCCATTGTGTAGATATACCACATTTTTTGCATCCACTCTTCTGTTGAGGGATACCTGGGTTCTTTCCAGCATCTGGCAATTATAAATAGGGCTGCTATGAACATAGTAGAGCATGTATCCTTATTACATGGTGGGGAATCCTCTGGGTATATGCCCAGGAGTGGTATAGCAGGATCTTCTGGAAGTGAGGTGCCCAGTTTTCGGAGGAACCGCCAGACTGCTTTCCAGAGTGGTTGTACCAATTTGCAACCCCACCAGCAGTGGAGGAGTGTTCCTCTTGAGAGAATGAATTCTTATCAGAGCTGAGCCCCTAATAGGATATCTGATCCCAATGGGTTAGCCATAAATACAGGTATATAAGGACAATTCTGAGTAGTCCCAATGAGTAGCATATACTTCTTTGCAAAAGACCAGGTAGTACAGCCTCTGTGCCACATAGAATCACAGGAATGAAAGTGTAATATTCCAGCCCTAACTAAGGAGCTATTAAAATTGGGACTTGCAGGCAAAGGGAAAAGCAGTTCTGTTTAATAGAGGCGTAAAGGCTATAACAACCACACTAGGGCAGGCTTCATGCACACGTGTAGTTGGCCACTCAAAGTAAATTTCATTGTGTGGGGGCGGAGCTGCTTTTGTTTATTTCTCTTTTGTTTTGCAATTTTTTTCTTATTGGTTTGACTTTTTGTATTCTATTTATTTTAAAGAGAAAGAGAGAAACAACATAAAGTTAGTGAGTAAGAATCTAGGGAGGAGTCGGGGAGAGTAAGGGGAGAAAAAACCTGATGAAAATATGTCATATGATACAAACCTTTACATAAAAACAAATCAGGCAAGTTTTAATCATTCTGTGGGATGTAACAGTTACTTTTAATGAAAAGGATGAAAACTTAACAAAAATCTTTAAAACTGGTGACATTTTTCTTGACACAAAAATTTTGATGACAATTTTCCCTCGTATTATAAATGAGCACCTCTAAAATTTTCAAAGCACATATCTGGACACAAAAGGAAAATGATAATATACTTTTATGCTTTTACTTTGTATAAGAAAATAACTTTAATGTGATGTAAATTTTAATAAAAAGCTATAATAACAAAATCAATAATAATGGCAACCTTAAAGGCATTTGATTTTTTAATGGGATGCTTACTTCACATAATATATAGCAAAAATAATGAAATTACTATATGACTTATTAAATATTATTTAAGAAAAATATATCCTACCTGGTTATTAGTAAATAAATATGTGGTCACTGAGGCATTATGTGTTAGTACATTACAGTCTTTCTGATATACTGTTACTAGTGGAAGAAAATGAAAAATATGAAATCATAATTCAGTTTTTACAAGCACCATATAGTTACACATTATTTGTTGCAATATAATTATTGAAAAGGCTATTCATCTTACATTTCCTGTAATTTGAGTAGAGTAGCCCTACAATGTCATGTCAAGCAGAGTCTAATATTGAAGCAATTTCCCAAGATTTATAGCAATAATCTTAATCAGGTCCCTTCAGAGAAACAGATGTTCAAGTGATAGAGATTTCCTTTGGCTGAAGAGATCATTAGGTAAAGGGGAATATGTTTCCCCATATTTCAGACATTGACCCCATTGTGCTTGCCTCAGAGAAGTCTGTAAGTGGAATCTCAGGAGTCTAATGCCATTAAGAAAATGACAAATATTTTTGTAGACTCCTCTTAATGAACACGGATCACTCAAGGAAACTATGGAAAGCTCTCCTGTTTTCAACTGCAGTGGATTTCATGAGCAATGCCCCCATAGTCTTGAGTACTTCAATACTTAGTCCCTACTCGTTGGTGCTTTTTTGAGGATTGTTTAGGTTTAATGGAGAATGTACTCCAGCAGTGGGAGTTTTAAGATAAGACATTATTTCCATGTTTAATGCTTTACAATTTGCAATATGTAGGAAAATAGACTAAATGTCTACCCATAGGTGATTAGATAATGAAAATGAGGTACATTTACACAATTCAATATTATTTTGTTATTAAGAAAAAAATCATGCATGTATATGAATGGAGCTGGAAATAATCATTCTGACTAAGGCAACCCAGATCCAGAAAGATAAAGGTCACATGTTTTGTCACATTTTAGATATTAGCTTTGAAATGTGTGTTCCATTTTGAATGTGTATTGATATCAGAAAGAAAGCAACAGGCTAGAGATCAAGCAGACACAGCACTCCTCATGATTTCTGATTTAAATACTTGCTCTGAAGTCTCTCAACAATGGACTGTGACCTAGAACCGAAAAGCCAAATAAATTCCTTCTTCCTCTACGTTACTTTTGGCCATGGTGTTTGTCATGGCAACAGTATGAAAGAATACTTCCTTAGGAGTCATTGCTTAGAAAGATCCCAGAGATTTTCAAACAACACAGGTTACTGCCATTGCTCTTGTTATCCACCAAGACTAAATGGTCAGAAGGTATTCCTCAGCACACTGCACACTGGCTGCAGGGCATTGAAAAATATACCTCAGCCGGGCAGTGGTGGCACACGCCTGTAATCCCAGCACTTGGGAGGCAAAGGCGGGCGGATTTCTGAGTTCGAGGCCAGCCTGGTCTACAGAGTGAGTGCCAGGACAGCCAGGGCTACACAGAGAAACCCTGTCTCGAGAAAAAAAGAAAAAAGAAAAAAAAAGTAAAGAAAAGAAAAAAGAAAAAAAAAAGAAAAAGAAACTTCAAATTGACCAGGAAGTTTTCTTCCTGCTAGTTAGCTCTCATAGTGCCAGAAGGTACTATGGAGCCTCTGTGGAAAAGAGATCATAGCCTTACCCAGCTATGAACCCGGCATGCTACCATACCAATTTGCCAGGTAAGATATACTTACTGGTGAAATGGTGGCTTAACTAATATCGGAGTAACCAATTCACTTTCTAATTAGATTTTAGGCCTATTCCACAGGAGGGAATTTTAAGCTTGGTACTATGGCGATCCTCAAAAGTCCATGTCTGAGGAAGTCATAGGCCATAACCTACTATTATTTTACTAATTACCCATGCTCTAAAATTACCTTCTAAATATTTATAGATGTGGACTGTTCTCAACTTTGGTTATAGAAATTCTGTTTTCTTTTTCTTTTTTTTCAGTTGGCAGCAATCAATGTAGAAACGCATAGCTGATGAAAATGTTGCAAGTAAGAGACTTCTTGGCCTCAAGTGGAGCATCTATATCAATCCTAACACCACTATCAAGGGTCATGGTGGAAGGGAGTGCAGAAAGAATATAAGAGCCAGAGGATGGGGAGGAGAGCTACAAAATTTTATCTTGTGGCTATTACATGGCTATTGTATTTACCAATTCATATAGCCGTAGTTACCTACATAAGACATATACAAGTTCAAGCCAGATAAAATCCTGGCATAGATGAGAGAGATGATGTCCAGGGCAAACCATACACTGAAGAGCTGTTTTAAGTTGATAGATGCTGGGGAATGGGGGGGGGGGAACATTCTTCTTTGAAGATGTGGTCATTTGTAGGTTTCTTACACTTCAGTAGGGGGAATCTATACCCATGAATATAAGGTCATCAGTAACTGGCTTTAGTGTGTTATCAAAATAATAAAGGAGCTAGGAGAAGGGCATGTTGACTGAGCTATGGAGAGTTAAAGAATTGTGAAGAGTAGCTAGGATCATATTTCATTGTATGTGTATATAAAATTCTCAAAGAATATAAACTATATAACTGATGAGTGATACACCTGAGCATTTATAAAGGAGTATTCTCACGATAAACTGTATTCTCGTATATAAATATTTGACAGTATATGCTTATATTGGCTTTATTTATAGTGATCCAAATCTGGAAACATCCTAGATAGCTCTCAATTGATAATGTTTATATAAGCATTGGTGCACACATACCACATACTAATATAAACTACTAACAACAGAAGAATGAGCTGGTGATTAATGGATATCGTAATGTGCATGGCTTACCAGGGAAGTAGAATGAATGTAAGCTAGTCCCAAAGATTAAACATTGTTAACATTGTCAATATGATATAATTACGGAAATAGATTGCAATTTAGAGATTTCTAGGGAATGGTGAGGAGATGGAATTGAAAGAACTTTGCTGTCGGTTGCTATAAAAAGGAACATGAACAAGCCTTCTCAGTAGATACCTGATTGTGTCATAATACTCCATCAGTATTAGTAGTATGCTGGGTGACATATTGAAGGACAGTTGTGGAAAAGTTTCACCTGTACAGGAATCTGAATAGAAAGTACATAATGTCATTCAGTATTAATATTGTCTTTATTTAAAGAATTTTGATCTATATTTATACTTTACTCATTAATATATGTGAGCTTGTATTTAATGTGTATGATGTGTGTATGTACAAGAATAAGGATATGTGGTGCTATAGTATGCAAGCCATGGCACATATGTAACTGTCAGGGTCCATCTTTCTTTTTTTATTTCTAATTTTTCAATATTCTTTGTTTACATTCAATATTATTTTCCCTTTCCTGGTTTCCCCCTCCCCATAAGTTCCCAAAGCTGTCTTCTCTCCACCTATTCTCCTATCAACCCCCTCCTACTTCTCTGTCCTGGTGCTCCCCTACAATGCTGAAACAAGCATTTTCAGGACCAGGGACCTCTCTTTCCTCCTCTTGGGAGTCATTTGATATGTGAATTGTGTCTTGGGTATTCAGAGTTTGTTCATAGCAGCCCTATTTATAATAGCCAGAAGCTGGAAAGAACCCAGATGTCCCTCAATGGAGGAATGGATACAGAAAATGTGTTATATTTATGCAATGGAATACTACTCAGCAATTAAAAACAATGAATTCATGAAATCCTTAGGCAAATGGTTGGTTCAGGGTCCATCTTTCTGAGCCTGTTCTGTTCTACTCTGGGCTCCAAGAATTGTACTCAAATTATCAGATTTGCTTAGCAAGCACTTTTACTTAATGAATCATTCTTCATGCATTATTTCTTACACTTAAATAAATGTGACTATATAATTGTCTCAGTAAGAGAGATTAATTAGAAAAGTTTCTTTGCAAAAAATAATGAAAATAAAGCACATGGTGATGCTTGGTTTTATCATTTAAGACATGAAATGACTTTAGCACTTGGCTTGGGGAACTGCAGTGGATTTTTGGATGGGACAAGCCAGGCTTTTGTACATATATAATTGATATATAATGTGTTCTCTTTTCTGTGCCATGGAATTGATCACTACATGCTCGGGAAAGTGCTAAAACTTGAACCAATGGAATCCTGAAAAAGGACTGAAGAAAGAATTGTCAACACAAGAAATCATTTTTATCCTATTTGTTCATACAAGGTTAAGAATCTTTGCCTTTATGTTTTTTATAACTTGAGTGTCTTTTGGAATATTTATTTTAAAAAGATATTTATGTTAAAAACATTATAGACATTACAAAGGCATAAACCTACTATGAGCTGTGACTTGCCATCAAAATAATGCTAGCTGTGTTGAAACTGTTTGAAACTACATCTAAAATGAAATATCAATTATTTGTGTGATTTCTGTTTTTGTTACATAATCTTTCTATGTACTGTGGACTTGTGTATGTGTGTGTGTGTGTGTTTGTGTATGTTTGAAGTTGTGACAAATTACTACTATTTTTATATTATTTTTAGTTCATGATTGGTCAGAGAAACAAAAATTCATTTTAAGAAAACTATAAAGATTTGATAAAACTAAATCCATTTCAGTAAATATATGCTGAGATGGTGAATCAATATTTTTATTTCAGTCACTCAATAAATAATTTATAATGAAATTTAATCTTGTATAATCTTTCAAAATAAAATAAAACTTCTTGTTATTTGTCCTTTTCATAAAATAAGTAATGTTAAATGGTACTATGATGGATGCAGTTTTTTTTAAAGGTCAAGTGTTTTAAAAATCCATCCTTAAAATATGTAGCAGATTTTCTTCATTCTCCCTAATTGTAGGAGAAAAAACAATGCAAGATTCTGTTTTTTAAGTAGGATAAAAGGACACATACCACACACACACACACACACACACACACACACACACACACACAGGGGTATGTGTAATGGGGTCACAGGGTGATAGTATCATTTCTTATTTTTGAGATAATGATTATTTCTCTCTTCCTCATCCCTGCTTTGAATACTTTCACTCCTTGATGCTTTTCAAATTCATGGCTTTTTTCCATGTTATTGCATTCATATACATATGTATATGTATATAAAAATATAGCCCTAAATATATCCAGCTCATTTTGTATAATGTTACTTATATATATATATATATATGTTTTCAGGGCTAACTTTTGTTTCTGGACAAATAATTTGTGTGCTCTTCCTTGGGGGAAGACTATTTCCTTTCTGGAAACCCAAAGTTATCACTAATTTTTGCCACAGTCAATTCTTTTTTTTTTCAGATTATCTCTACTGTTTTTTTTCTATATTTTTTGTTTACATTCCAAATGATTTCCCCTTTCCCAGATCCCCCCTCCCCATATGTCCCATAAACCTTCTTCTCTCCATCCCTTCTCCAATCACCTCCCTCCTTTTTCTCTGTCCTTATATTCCCTTCCAATATTAGATCAATCCTTTCCAGGATAACGACCCTCTCCATACTTCTTCATGGGAGTCATTTGTTATGCAATTTGTGCCTTGGGTATTCAGGGCTTCTGGGCTAATTAATATCCACTTATCAGAGATTGCATTCCATGTGTATTCTTTTGCGATTGGGTTACCTCACTTAGGATGATATTTTCCAGATCAAACCATTTGCCTAAAAATCTTGTGAATTCATTGTTTCTAATTGCTGAGTAGTATTCCTTGTGTAAATATACCACATTTTCTCTATCTATTCCTCCTTTAAGGGGCATCTGGGTTCTTTCCAGCTTCTGGCTATTATAAATAAGGCTGCTATGAACATAATGGAGCATGTGTCTTTATTGCATGCCGGGGAATCCTTTGGGTATATGCCCAGGAGAGGTATAGCAGGGTTCTCTGGAAGTCTCATGTCCAGTTTTCTGAGGAACCTCCAGACTGATTTCCACAGTGGTTGTACCATCTTACAGCCCCACCAGCAGTGGAGGAGTGTTCCTCTTTCTCCACATCCTCTCCAACACCTGCTGTCTCCTGAGTTTTTGACCTTAGCCATTCTGACTGGTGTAAGGTGAAATCTCAGGGTTGTTTTGATTTGCATTTCCCTAATGACTAATGATGTTGAGCACTTCTTAAGGTGCCTCTTGGCCATCTGAATTTCTTCAGGTGAAAATTCTTTGTTTAGATCTGTACCCCATTTTTAATAGGGTTATTTGGTTCCCTGGGGTCTAACTTCTTGAGTTCTTTGTATATATTGGATATTAGCCCTCTATCAGATGTAGGGTTGGTGAATATCCTTTCCCAATTTGATGGTTGCTATTTTTGTCCTTTTAACAGTGTCCTTTGCCTTACAGAAACTTTGTAATTTTATGAGGTTCCATTTGTCAATTCTTGATCTTAAAGCATAAGCTATTGGTGATCTGTTCAGGAACTTTTCCCCTGTGCCCATGTCCTCAAGGGTCTTCCCCAGTTTCTTTTCTATTAGTTTCAGTGGCCACAGTCAATTCTAAATCCAATCAAATTGACAATTAAAATTGACAACCACAGCAGCCTTTTCAATTTTTTTTAAATATGAAATTTTAATTAATAGTAGATTAAAGAAAAACCATGAACATTTAAACTTCTGGCTTTATAAAGAGGAGTCACCAGAGTTTGGAATCTGGAAGAACTTGGTATTTTTAGTGAATAGACATGGTAGTTCTGTGTAACATTAATTTTTCTCAAATATTTTTTTTTTGTTTTTTTCGAGACAGGATTTCTCTCTGTAGCCCTGGCTGTCCTGGAACTTACTCTGTAGACCAGGCTGGCCTTGAACTTAGAAATCCACCTGCCTCTGCCTCCCAAGTGCTGGGATTACAGGCATGTGCCACCACCACCCAGCTTCAAATCTTTCTTTTAATGATGGTTCTTAAACACTTCAACTTCCCTTTTAATCCACCACCCACCAGAGATAGTGGGAAAGAAAGAATACAGAGAAGTGGACCTGTTTAGAAATGGTTCTTTCTGCAGTTCAGTTTACCGGAGTCATCAGTGGCAGCTCCATCCACTTGTAAAAATTTTATGGATGGATATATCAGCAGTCCAGTTTGGTAGAGTTGGGATAGCAAACACAGATCAGCAACAGTGGCACTACCTAGGAGAAACAGCCAGGCCTCAGCCTCAGTACACATTAGCAGGAGGGACCAGGGTCAACTGGAATGCCAGGAATTGTTCTTGTCTGTGTCTCTCTCAGCAGAGGGAAGATCAGTGAAGATATGAGACCAACAATCATTATATAACTAGCTTTATATGCCTCTGTCACTATTCATCAAGTCCTATCTATCTATCTATCTATTTAATTTTTTTCTTTTTTCTTTTCTTTATTTTATTTTAATTTATTTACGTTTCAAGTGTTATTCTCTTACCTGGTATCCCCCTCTCCTGGAAACCCCCTCTCCTATCCCCCTCCCTCTGCTTCTATGAGGGTGTTCCTCCACCCACCCACTCATCCACCCACTCCTACCTTGCTGCCCTCAATTCTCCTATACTGGGGCATCTATCAAACCTTCATTGGACCAAGGACCACTTCTCCCATTAATGTCTGACATGGCTGTCTTCTGTTACATATGCAGCCATAGCCATGTGTATTCCAAAAGATTCTCCAATGTATAACAAGGACACATGCTCCACTGTGTTCATAGCAGCCTTATGTATAATATCCAGAAGCTGTAAAGAACTCAGCTATCCTTCAAAAAAAAGAATGGATACAGAAAATGTGGTACATTTACACAATGGAGTGCTACTTGGCTATTAAAAATGATGAATTCATGAAATTTTTAGGGAAATGAATGGAACGAGAAAATATCATCCTGAGTGAGGTAACACAATCACAAAAGAACATACATGGTATGCACTCACTGATAAATGGATATTAGCCCAGAAGCATTGAATACCCAAGATACAATTCACAGAATGAATGAAGCTCAAGAAGAAGACCAACATGTGGGTGCTTCAGTTCTTCTTAGAAAGGAGAACAAAATACTCACGGGAGCAAATATGAAAACAAAGTGCATAGCAGAGACTGAAGGAAAGGCCATCCAGAGCCTGTACCACCTGGGGATCCATCCTAGAGACAGTCACCAAACTCTAATAACTCTATTGTGGATGCTAAGAAAAACTTGCTGAAAAGAGCCTGATATAGTTGTCTTCTGAGAGGCCAGAACCTGACCTATAATATAGAGCCGGATGCTTGCAGCCAACCATTGCACTGAGTACAGGGTTCCCAATGGAGGAGTTAGAGAAAGGACTGAAGGAGCTGAAGGGGTTTGCAACCCCATAGGAAGAACAACAATATTAACCAATCAGATCCCCCAGAGCTCCCAGGGACTAAGCCACCAACCAAGGAGTACATATGACTTTTTCAATTTTTGACTAGAATATCAGGATGTATTTAAAAAGGGCCCATGTATATAGCCATTAAGAGGCCCTAATTCACCACTATGTGTTCTACTTTCATGTTTGTTGTCCTGAATCCTCTTATAAAAAGCAAAAGAGGAAGAAATGGATTAAATGGTTTGCAACTATATGTTACAGTCCATTACTACAGAAGGTCAAGGCAAAGATTTAAAATATTATATCTACAGTGAAATGCAGGGTAGGAATTGTGGCAGAAAGCAGGCTTCTGGGTAGCAACCCTTCAGGTAACCAAAGTGTGACACAGTGCTATCCTGTCTGTCTGTCACTGGGCCTGTAAACTGACAGTAAAATCAGGAGTGGCATTAAAGGGACATTGCATGAATTAGAAGCTTATGTGGGTGTATTATACCACCTTCAGTCTGTTACAACTGAGCTTTCTATTCTAAAGCTTTGATAGTAAAATGCTTTCAAACAAGACAGGTTTTAGTCTAGAAGATAAGACAATACATGAAGCTGCAGTTCTTCCCTCTGCACTTTCAAACTGTAGACCAGAAAAAAGAGAGAGAGATTCCAGAGTTTCCACAAGTTCACAGGAGCAGAAATCTACTGACGTCAGACTTATGATGCTGCAGTTTCAAACCCAGCTAATGTCAACAGTAAAACCTCTGAGGGAATCAGCAGACTTTGAAGATGTGATTACTATCAAGCCAGAACCATATGATCTCACTGATGAGGACTTCAGTTTTGTGCAAGAGAATCCCTTATCTCAGCAGAAGCCTACAGTGACACGTACATACAGTTCTCAAGCCTACAGAGACACGTACATACATTTCTTCTCAATCCTACAGAGACACGTACAAACAGTTCTCAAGCCTACATAGACACGTCCATACAGTTCTTCTTAACCCTACAGAGACACGTACAAACAGTTCAAGCCTACAGAGACATGTACACACATTTCTTCTCAAGCTTACAGTGACACGTACATAATAGTTCTTCTCAAACTTCTATTGAGATTTATCACCATCTGCATATACAAATTCAGATACTGGTACTCACTTAAAGAGGCTATAACTTCAGCAATTGCAAAACAGGATTCAACTGATGTATAAAGCAGCCAGTGTACAATCCGGAGATTTGTGTGAACCAGAAGTGATTAGCAGTAGAGAAGAAACTTACAGTGTCTTCTTTAGAAATAACTTAGATAAATTAATATTGAGGACAAAAATCTTCAGGATAGAAATTTGCCTGTTGTGAGTTTAGTTATTAAAGTTAAAAAAAGAAAGAAAAGAAAATGAGAGAGAAGAAGAAGAGTGAAAGAGGAGGAGACGGAGGAAGAAGGAAGAGAAGGAGGATGAAGATGAGGACGAGGAGGAGGAAGAAGAGGAGGAGGAAGAAGAAGAGGAGGAGGAGAAAAAAGAAGAAGAGGAGGAGGAGGAAGATGATGATTATGGATCCCAGACAGGAAGGGTGTAGCATCAATGTCTGAGAGGAGTTCAACAGAAACAGACATTGCCACATGCTCCCAGAATTTGAACTCAAGAGGAACTAAAAGCTGCAAGTCCCAAGTGACATTGGATGGTATCCCCAACCCACCAGGACACATGTCAAATCAAGAAGACATGCTTAAATGAAACCAGAAAACCATACTGCCAACTCAAATGAGGTACTCAGAAGTCTCTTCCACCCACAAGGTTGCGGGTGATGTGCAGGGAGCTTGAGGTCCTAGATGGTAGTTTTTTCAAGACTGAAATGACTGACCAGTGTGGCAGAGAAACGCGAAGAGCTTTGTAGCACTGCGGGTGGCTTATTTGTGAAACCAGCGATGAATATGTGGAGTGCTATCTTCTTTCACCTTGCAAAGCCTTCTCCAATTGTAAATTTGTTAAACACGGTTTGTCTGTGTATCCAAATTCTAAATATTATGGAAACTATGCTAAACCAGATTGTCCTGTCATGAACATGTGTTAAATTCCAGTTCTGGCTCCCAAACTATCTTCATCACCAGTACCATCTTTTAATGGTCATCCATTCTGTTATATTTCAGCATGTTGGGGAGTAAAAACTGAAGGAAAGGCCATCCACAGACTGCACTACCTGGAGATCCATCCCATGTACAAGCACCAAACCCAGACACTATTGTGGAGATCAACAAGTGCTTGCTGACAGGAGCCTGATATAGCTGTCTGCTGAGTGGCTCTGCCAGTGCCTGACAAATACAGAGGTGGGTGCTCACGCTAACCATTGAACTGAACACAGGATCCCCAAAGGAGGAGCTAGAGAATGGGCCCAAGGAGCTAAAGAGGTTTGTAATCCCATAGGAGGAACAACAATATGAACCACCCAGTACCCCCAGAGCTCCCAGGGACTAAACCACCAACCAAAGAGTACACATGGAGGGACCCATGGCTCCAGACGCATATGTAGCAGAGAATGGCATTGTTAGGCATCAATGGGAGTAGAGGCCCTTGGTCCTGTGAAGGCTAGATGCCCCAGGGTAGGGGAGTGCCAGGATGGGAAAGTAGGAGTGGGTGGGTGAGTGGGTGGGGGAAAACCCTTATAGAATCAGGGGGAGTGGGGATAGGACAGGGGGTTTCTGGGGGGGGGGCATGTAGGAAAGGGGATACATTTGAAAATAAAGAAAATACCCAATTAAAAAATGGAATTTTCCTTCTAGCATTCAAGACACTGTCAAGTTAACACTCAGTATATAGGAAAAGGCTGCTTTACCATCCCCATTAACTATTGTATCATAACACATGACTTGGAACAGATTTGACCTCAAAACAGTGAATGAAATTCTGATCTTACCTGTTAGAAGATCCTGCCAGTTAAAAGCTTCCATTTTCTGGTGGGAGATATTCTGCAGAGCTTACCATGTCTTTGAAATGTAGCATATATTGATTTTGTAACATGGATTTTGTTACCTAACTGAAGTGTCTACTTTTTTTTAAAGTTTGTAATTTTATCAAGTGGTTTCAAAATTACTTGTTCATTGGCTTGTTTTGACTATGGAAAAGACAATTTAAAGAAAAGCTAGAGGCTATTAAAATATTTGTGGCATGTTTGGACAAAACTAGGTATATTGTTATATGAACACTTGCTGTTACAACATGGTGATCTCCTTTATTTGTAATGAAGGAACAATAGCAGCAGGGTGTAGACTATATATGACCCTCATTTCCCTCCAATTGTTCCCATCCATAATGATATGATTTTTAAATTTACTAAAACAGTCACAGATCATTCTTGCAGCATTTCAATGTGAACAGGAACAATATCTTTGGAACAGTAAAGAGAACTTTCTCTCATATGTAGCAAGCTGACAGCAGATTAATTTAATCAATCATGTATCACTCTTCAAGGGATTCATGCTTTCTCCAAACCTAGCTTAATGAATGAAATGTTAAATGGATTCTTTCCATTAAAAATGTGTTACATAGTGTTCTCTGACACTGAAGGAACACAGATTGCTGCAAATGCATTCTCTTTGCTCTTTTTTTTCAGCCAAATGAATCCATTGGAACATAACAGCAACATATTGTCTGGGCAGTGTATCACAAAGCTCAGCAAGCCAAAAGGCACAACACAATTGGCAGTAGAAAAAACAATTTCGTACATGGGAGATAAATGCTTATTTTATAATCTAAGTCTTAAAGTTTATACTACATACAGAATGATACAGGTATGGATTAGGAGGGGTGGGATGTAGTGGAGGGGGAGTTATGAGGTTCTTTGTGATTTTCACTGTCATAAATGGAGGTTAGTGCTTGGTTCCTGAGTTCTGACTTAAGAGCCATGTTTGCATTTAGCAGGGAAAAGTGATACTTTAGACACTTGTAGGAGCAGAATCGTTGGTCTCTTATGATATGGGTACAGCTTAATGTTGTATTCCTTATGTTGAGTTGACAACAGAAAGAAGCATTCAAATATAATTCTAAAGTATTTGAAGGAAAGAAATATCTGTCTAGTCTTACTGAAGAATATTTTGTTTCAGAGTGCCGTGGAGATTTGTCCACTGTCTTAATCAGTTCCTGAAAGTTCCATATTTCCTTGGAGTCTACCCTGCCTCACCCCTGGGACTGTGTCAACAGTGTAGGTGGCCAGAAGAGGATGAATTAGATTGAAGGGTGACCTAGACATAAATCTCAAAGATTACCAAAATTCATTTCGGTCAAATTCTGATGATTAAAAAATGTGTTTCTTGAAGGAAAATAGAGTGTTCTGAGAAACAAAGAAGAGAAAGTGTTCTAACGGTGAAAAGCAATAAATGCTAAGAACATGAACTTGAATGAATTTTAAGTTTCCAATATGCTTGAGACAGTGTGTGCACACAAAAAATGAAGGAGTATACAGGAAGACTTTTAATTATTAATAAAGAACATTCAAACTTCAATTAGTAAATAGTATTATGGGTGGTAAAACTTCCAGGACTAGTTTGTTATCAAATTATTGAGTGAAATATACACCAACTACATTGTACTCAAAAAAATCAAAAAAGATGACACTCTCCATAAACTCAAAAGACATTCTTTTCTTAGTCTAGAATTAAATGCTATCTATCAATCACTTCAGTACTAGTTTATTGTTGATTTTTTTTGTCAAAAACACTTTATTCAGAATCTTGATGGAATGTTTGAAAGGTTCATTCGGCCTGCTAGCCCTGCAGGGCAGATCTTAGAGGTCTTTCAGTCATCAAGAGCAAAAGATACCAACTTAACTTCTAACCACACCCTCCTATCTCTGTACCCACCATAGAGTTCTATCTTGACTGTGAGCTTACTGTGTGTTTACACTTGTACTAGTATCCACAGTAGTAGAAGCCACAGCTCTTTCAAAATTTCAAAAGTTGTAGCTTAATCATGTGGATATTGAATGAGAGAATAGGAAAGTTTAATGTTTTACAATTCTTATCCTTATTATTAATTATTATTATGGGTATAAGAGGGTGAAGAAGAAGAGGAAAAGGAGAAGAAAGAAGATGAGGAAGAGGGAGAGAAAAGTAGAAGGAGGAAGTGGTAGAGGAGGAAAAGGAAAAGATGATGTCTTCATAGAAGGTAAAAATAATAGATGTTAATTCAAAGAAGGTGCTAACTCAAGTTCACCTGATTAAAGGGGGTGTCTTGGAAGAGAATCTATTAGAATTGATCTTTAAAATATTTTACTTATAATACTATCCTTGCAACTGCTCAGAGGACTAATGAATTTGTCCCTCAAACAGTGCTTTGACCAAGGTAAGCAATCAACAGAGGGAATCTACTGTGAAAAATGACAGCAAATAAGGAAGAGATAGATTGACTGTATAGGAAACCTGATAATATTCAAACCTTAGAAAGCACCTGAACAAAATGCAGAATTTAGCATAAGCATATTGTTAGGGAATACAGAAGTTAAAATAGAAGACTAGAAATAATAGGGAGCAAGATCTATGTAAGATTGAGGTGGTCTTGAGTATCAGCCCTATAAATTAAGAGTTGTTTGTATGTGCACAGTGAAGACACATTGCTATCTGATAGACTTTTGCTACAATGTAGTGGAACTTTTGATATCTTTACAAATGCAGGCATATTATGTTCTTAAATTTGATGGACACTGTCCTGAACAAACAAAGACTGAGCCAACTAAAATATCATTTTAATCTAAAGTTATTTATTGAGTGGCTGGATATTCTCCATTTCTAGACTCAAGCTCTTAGTCCCTACCTTAAAATAGCTTAAGCAAATGGCTGTTTTGATAGACAGAGCAAATGTGACTCTTAAGACATATACACAGTCAAGGTCAGAGGAAAACAGGAAGTTGGGTTGTGGCTGCATGGAATTACATTTTCTCATATTTTATGATGTGTGTAAATTCTAGAAGAGTAATTACCTATTAAATTAGTCTGAAACACTCAATGTGCTAAATGCTATGTAAAGGCTGCACACTATCTCAAGTCTTTACAGGAAATGAAGCAAAATTGAAAAGTAACAAGGTTAATAGAAATGGGAGAGAAAAGTCTGTAAGCTAAGGATGGGCTGGGTGGCAGAGCTAAGATTTCTAATCATCTAAGAAGGCAACAAACAAACAAACGAAGCGGGGGGGGGGGGGGGGGGGGAAATGTCATATGGTAAACTTCCATAGCTAGAAATAATTGAGACGTTAACATTGAAATTTCATTAAGGGGAAATAGAATACAAAATGTGTTTTGTAAAATAGACACTTTAGGGGACATAAAGATACAGCAGTAATAGAATCCCAGAGCAATGTAAAGTATTGAAGTATCACATGTCCTTTCACCTGGTCTTCATGCAAAATTTTGCCTCAGCCATCTCCGACCTGAATCTCTCCTGTTTGAAACCCAAATGTAAAACATCCCAGAGGTAATTTCACAACATCTGAAGTAATGTAGTCTGAAGCTTGACAGCCTTCACTGCCAGTAAATTCTTCTTAAACTTTCTTCTGCTATATTGTCATTTCCTGTGTCTCCACCCTCTCTGCAGATGGGGAGCATCTGGTCCTAATGACTGTCCTTCAGGTCCTCTAAGATCATTACTAAGTCACCTCTTAGCCAGCTTTTCTATGGACAGAACAGTCTCAATTCTCCCTTGGTTCCGTTCTTCAACTTATTTTCCTGTTGTTTGTCATCTCTGTCCTGGGATCACTTCCTAATAAGAAAATCACTCTTGCTGTCTTTCATGCCAAATAGACACACAATTAAAGCCCAAGTTAACAAAAAGAGAGGTGGGAGATAGAGGAGAGAGAGAGAGAGAGAGAGAGAGAGAGAGAGAGAGAGAGAGAGAGAGAGAGAGCACATATATCTGCCTAAATTCCTCAGGCCAAGAATATTTTTTTAAAAACTAGCCTCCTTTTTCTTTCTTGATGATAAATGCGATTGGAAAGTCTTACTTAACCTAAAATGCAGCACTTCTCTAAGGAACTGAGCAGTATAGAAGAATTATTTCTGGTGTAGGCCAACATCAGCCTTTTCTCACTTGTTTTTCATGGTTAAATTGTGTAGTTACATAAAAAGTTATTCAAAGTACCATGGACATAGGAACATTTTGCTGACTTACACGGCCCACATAGGTTATTTTCTTGAACTCTGAACTCACCTTCCTGAGTTCTTTTCTTTAGTTTAGATAAAACAAAAGATAGAGGGAAAAACCCCAGACCTTCAAGTTATTAAGTAACACATTCCAATACCTCAAGGACAATGACTGTCCTGGGGTTAAGAAAGTCATGATCAGTCTTAGAAATATTTGATATGGTAAATATTCTAAGTTGTGATCTGCAATCACAAGCCCACAATTTATTTATTGCTTCTATGACAGTTCACTTCTGCAATTGTTTATTGTGCTCTTTACCAATTGTTGACAGAACATCTTTTCACTTACAGCCTGGGTGGTTACTAGGATTTATTCCTGAGTGACATACTACTTTTAATCCAGGAGAGCATTTTGAACTTCATTCTACTATGTGGGCACTGGTCATTTCATGGCTTCTTAATGTGGACCAGGAAGTATGAAAGTGTGCTGTCTATAAATGAGGTTGGCACAACTAGATACTTAAAAAAATAAGTTGCCTTGAACATGGTGATTAATCCAGCAATAGAAAAGCAAAGAATACAAGGGGGACATGTTGGCATAGGGAACATGGGATGGGATGGAGAAAGGAAAGGGATGTCTGGAAGTGGGGTGTCCTATTCTAGTGAGAATGACACCACTATCTAGGGGAGTAGACTTCTTTCTTAAAACCTGCCTTATCAGGGACACTGCTCTTCTGAAAACCTGCTACAAATATGTCTTGGCAACCTTTTACCCCTACTCCCGTTTTATTTTAATTTTACTTAACAAATGAGTGTGCAAATATTTATGTTTCTGTATACAGAGTTGTACATATATGGGGGGTGCATGTAGAGGCCGGAGGTCAATCTTAGGTGTCTTCTCTGAGTTTTGAGAGATTCTCTCAGTGGCCTAAGACCTGTCAATTTTGCTAAGCTTAGCTGGCCAGTGAACCCCAGTTATCAACCTATCTATCTTTCTCTTGTGAATAGTGGATTGAAAATGTGTGCCCAAATCCTAATTTTTGTGTAGATTCTAGGAGTCAAACTCAGATTTCAAAGTCCAGTGCGGCACTTTATCTAAGGAACCATCCTACTGGCCCCTGTTCCTTTCCTTTCCTTTTCTTTCCTTTCCTTTCCTTTCCTTTTCTTTCCTTTTTTCCTTTTCCGTCCCCTCCCCCCCG